>NC_088305.1:31502183-31802183 GCF_032854445.1 Liolophura sinensis | reverse complement strand
GACTTTAGAAAAAATCATTTGGAACATTGAATTCTGCGGTGGCCTTTTCTGACCATATTGGGAGCAGTGATGTCACATAAGGTTTTTACCACTGGAGACACACAGACTGCCAGATTTCATCATGCAAAATACATCTACATTTAGAACAATGAACTCATGACATGGACCTTGAAGCCAAACATAGGGCCGGGACGTCCCTGATACCCTCTGGGTCTCAACAAACCACCAGAGAGGGCCGGGACATGCCCGATACCCCCTGGGTCTCAGCAGGCCACCACAGAGGGCCGGGAGGTCCCCGATATCCCCAGCTGAGACCCAGATACCCTCTGGGTCTCAATAGACCACCACAGAGGGCCAGGACGTCACTGATACCCTCTGGGTCTCAACAGACCACCACAGCGGATCAGAACGTCACTGATACCCTCTGGGTCTCAGTAGACCACCACACAGGGCCGGGATGTCACTGATACCCTCTGGGTCTCAACATACCACCACAGAACCCTATATACCCACAATGGAAATTAAAAATCAAACTATTTTCGTGACCAGTGTTCAATCGTCTCTCTTCTTATAATATATTCATACCCTTCCTTTTAGTGTTTTATTTGCCTTTAAGGAATAGATTGCACGATTAAACCTATCTGATGTAATAGCTTACAAATGACTTTGACATTGTGGTATAATCCTCATGGCATCCACTTCTTCCAACATGACCAGCTCTGATGTCAACGCATTAACTCTGGCTGAAAACAAAACAAGAGGTTCATGTACAATGTAAGTCTTGCTGGCATCCACTTCTTCCAACATGACCAGCTCTGTCAACCCATTAACTCTGGCTGAAAACAAAACAAGAGGTTCATGTACAATGTAAGTCTTGCTCACATCCACTTCTTCCAACATGACCAGCTCTGATGTCAACCCATTAACTCTGGCTGAAAACAAAACAAGAGGTTCATGTACAATGTAAGTCTTGCTGGCATCCACTTCTTCCAACATGACCAGCTCTGATGTCAACCCATTAACTCTGGCTGAAAACAAAACAAGAGGTTCATGTACAATGTAAGTCTTGCTGGCATACACTTCTTCCAACATGACCAGCTCTGATGTCAACGCATTAACTCTGGCTGAAAACAAATCAAGAGGTTCATGTACAATGTTAGTCTTGCTGGCATCCACTTCTTCCAACATGACCAGCTCTGATGTCAACGCATTAACTCTGGCTGAAAACAAAACAAGAGGTTCATGTACAATGTAAGTCTTGCTGGCATCCACTTCTTCCAACATGACCAGCTCTGATGTCAACGCATTAACTCTGGCTGAAAACAAAACAAGAGGTTCATGTACAATGTAAGTCTTGCTGGCATACACTTCTTCCAACATGACCAGCTCTGATGTCAACGCATTAACTCTGGCTGAAAACAAATCAAGAGGCTCATGTACAATGTAAGTCTAGCTGATATCCACTCCTTACAGTAACCAGCTCAACTCTGGCTGAAGATTAAGCGTAGGAGGGTTCAGTTGGTGTAACTGGATTTCATTTGTATGTTCCTGGCTCACGACAGGACCTCACTAAAAGTTCGGTTACTTCCTAATATAAATAGCGGAGATGTTCACATTGGGATCTCTAATCCTACTGGTGGTGAAAAACAGCTGAAAATTTGTCTCTACATCTGTCTGCACTGGAGTGGAATGGGTCTCTAATACTGCTGGTGGTGAAAAACAGCTAAAAATTTGTCTCTACATCTGTCTGCACTGGAGTGGAATGGGTCTCTAATCCTGCTGGTGGTGAAAAACAGCTGAAAATTTGTCTCTACATCTGTCTGCACTGGAGTGGAATGGGTCTCTAATACTGCTGGTGGTGAAAAACAGCTGAAAATTTGTCTCTACATCTGTCTGCACTGGAGTGGAATGGGTCTCTAATCCTGCTGGTGGTGAAAAACAGCTGAAAATTTGTCTCTACATCTGTCTGCACTGGAGTGGAATGGGTCTCAAATACTGCTGGTGGTGAAAAACAGCTGAAAATTTGTCTCTACATCTGTCTGCACTGGAGTGGAACAATTACAACAATTGTATCCTATACAAGCATGCAACTTTTTTAAAAATGACACTACCTTTGCAAACCTTCAGTAAAACTCTGTATAACTACTGAATCAGAAGTGATTTTACACTTATTTTCATGATCCTAGCTTTAAATTCTGGATTCTGGATATTGCCATTGCAATAACTTGTCCATCACATCACAAACAATGTATCAAATTAAGAAGAATGGACTGATTTCATCTGCAGAGAGAGTACAGATACTGCAGAGAGAGTACAGATACTGCAGAGGAAGTACAGACACTGCAGAAGAGAGTACAGATACTGCAGAGAGAGTACACATACTGCAGAGGGAGTACAGATACTACAGAAGAGAGTACAGATACTGCAGAGAGAGTACAGATACTGCAGAGGGAGTACAGATACTGCAGAGAGAGTACAGATACTGCAGAGAGAGTACAGATACTGCAGAAGAGAGTACAGATACTGCAGAGAGAGTACAGATACTGCAGAGGGAGTACAGATACTGCAGAGAGAGTACAGATACTGCAGAGAGAGTACAGATACTGCAGAGGGAGTACAGATACTGCAGAGAGAGTACAGATACTGCAGAGGGAGTACACATACTGCAGAGAGAGTACACATACTGCAGAGAGAGTGCAGATACTGCAGAGAGAGTACACATACTGCAGAGGGAGTGCAGATACTGCAGAGAGAGTACAGATACTGCAGAGAGAGTACAGATACTGCAGAGAGAGTACAGATACTGCAGAAGGAGTACACATACTGCAGAGAGGGTACACATACTGCAGAGAGAGTATGGATACTGCAGAGAGTACAAATACTGCAGAGAGAGTACGGATACTGCAGAGAGAGTACAGATACTGCAGAGAGAGTACACATACTGCAGAGGGAGTACAGATACTGCAGAGAGAGTACAGATACTGCAGAGGGAGTACAGATACTGCAGAGAGAGTACAGATACTGCAGAGGGAGTACAGATACTGCAGAGGGAGTACAGATACTGCAGAGAGAGTACAGATACTGCAGAGGGAGTACAGATACTGCAGAGAGTACAGATACTGCAGAGGGAGTACAGATACTGCAGAGAGAGAACAGATACTGCAGAGGGAGTACAGATACTGCAGAGAGAGTACAGATACTGCAGAGGGAGTACAGATACTGCAGAGAGAGTACAGATAATGCAGAGAGAGTACACATACTGCAGAGAGAGTACAGATACTGCAGAGGGAGTAGAGAGAGTACACACACTGCAGAGAGAGTACAGATACTGCAGAGAGAGTGCAGATACTGCAGAGAGAGTACACATACTGCAGAGACAGTACAGATACTGCAGAGAGAGTACACACACTGCAGAGAGAGTACAGATACTGCAGAAGAGAGTACAGATACTGCAGAGAGAGTACACATACTGCAGAGAGAGTACAGATACTGCAGAAGAGAGTACAGATACTGCAGAGAGAGTACACATACTGCAGAGAGAGTACAGATACTGCAGAGAGAGTGCAGATACTGCAGAGAGAGTACACATACTGCAGAGACAGTACAGATACTGCAGACAGAGTACAGATACTGCAGAGGGAGTACAGATACTGCAGAGAGAGGACACATACTGCAGAGAGAGAACACATACTGCAGAGAGAGTACAGATACACCTTCAGACTGAACAGGAAAAATAACAAAAGGAGATGACATTAAAAACAAAATGAAAGAAAAATCTGGTGATCAGGATTAAACTTGCTAACCAGCTGACACAATTTGTTGCCTGTTGCTGACAGGGATATGCTGTCCAAACAGCAGGTGAGAGCAGAAACACTTACCTGTAATCAATGGACAGTTCTGCCGGATGTATCAGCTAATCCAATCCCTGACATAGTTTGTCTGACAATCGGCAGGTGACAGAAGAAACACTTACCTCTAATCAATGGACACTTTTGCCGGATGTACCAGCTAATCCAATCCCTGACATAGTTTGTCTGACAATCAGCAAGTGACAGAAGAAACACTTACCTCTAATCAATGGACAGTTCTGCCAGATGTACCAGCTAATCCAATCCCTGACACAGTTTGTCTGACAGGGATATGCTGTCCAAACAGCAGGTGAGAGCAGAAACACTTACCTCTAATCAATGGACAGTTCTGCCGGATGTATCAGCTAATCCAATCCTTGACATAGTTTGTCTGACAATCAGCAGGTTACAGAAGAAACACTTACCTCTAATCAATGGACAGTTCTGCCGGATGTACCAGCTAATCCAATCCCTGACATAGTTTGTCTGACAATCAGCAGATGACAGAAGGAACATTTACCTCTAATTAGATCTGCCAGATGTAACAGGTAATCTTATCCCTGACATAGTTTGTCCGACAATCAGAAGGTGACAGAAGGAACATTTACCTCTAATCAGTGGACAGATCTCCCAGATGTAAAAGCTAATCCAATCCTTGACATAATTTGTCTGACAATCAGCAGATGACAGAAGGAACACTTACCTCTAATCAACAAACAGTTCTGCAGGAAGTAACAGCTAATCCAGTCCCTGACATAATTTGTCTGACAATGAGAAGGTGACAGAAGGAACACTTACCTCTAATCAATGGACAGTTCTGCCAGATGTACCAGGTAATCCAGTCCCTGACATAGTTTGTCTGACAATCAGCGGGTGACAGAAGGAACAATTACCTCTAATCAATGGACAGTTCTGCCAAATGTAACAGGTAATCCAGTCCCTGACATAGTTTGTCTGACAATCAGCGGGTGACAGAAGGAACACTTACCTCTAATCAAGGGACAGTTCTGCCAGATGTACCAGCTAATCCAATCCCTGACATAGTTTGTCTGACAATCAAAAGGTGACAGAAGGAACAATTACCTCTAATCAATGGACAGTTCTGCCAGATGTACCAGCTAATTCAATCCCTGACATAGTTTGTCTGACAATCAAAAGGTGACAGAAGGAACAATTACCTCTAATCAATGGACAGTTCTGCCAGATGTAATAGCTAATCCAATCCCTGAAACAGTTTGTCTGACAATGAGGTGACAAAAGGAACGATTATCTCTAATCAATGGACAGTTCTGCCAGATGTAACAGCTAATACAATCCCGGACATACATGTAGTATGCCTGACAATAAGAAGGTGACAGAAGAAACACTTACCTCTAATCAATGGATAGTTCTGCCGGATGTAACAGCTAATCCAATCGCTGACATAGTTTGTCTGACAATCAGCAGGTTACAGAAGGAACACTTACCTCTAATCAATGGACAGTATTGCCGGATGTAACAGCTAATACAATCCTGGACATAGTATGCCTGACAATAAGAAGGTGACAGAAGAAACACTTACCTCTAATCCATGGATAGTTCTGCCGGATGTACCAGCTAATCCAATCCCTGACATAGTTTGTCTGACAATCAGCAGGTTACAGAAGGAACACTTACCTCTAATCAATGGACAGTTCTGCCGGATGTAACAGCTAATACAATCCCGGAAATACATGTAGTATGCCTGACAATCAGAAGGTGACAGAAGGAACACTTACCTCTAATCAATGGACAGTTCTGCCGGATGTAACAGCTAATCCAATCCTGACCAGCTCGCCACTGGTCATCTGCTCCATTCCGTAGTTTGTCTGATATTCCAACTTTGTGGCTATTGTCAGGAAGGACATCTAAGGGAACATGAAATGAATACAGAACTGACATATTAACAATACCATTTTTTATTTCTATATTCCACTGATTGCTTTCAACACTCTTTCATTTATGTCATAATGATGTCTACTTGGAAAAGGCTAAACTCCAATGAGTGTTTGAGAGTGGTTAAATGATGATAGTCTACCACCGATTCCATCCAGGACTCCACAAGAAAATGTAGAAAGAGTTTAGCAATCCATAAACTTCCTGTCAAAGGCTGAGTTTGAACCCACGCATGTTCCAGCAAATGAACATGCTGAAAGCAAGGGCTGGAATTCTGTGACCCCATTCATCAGGGGCTTATTTTCTGCAGCATGAACAATTTAGAGTGAGTGAATGCTTGGGTTTAATGTCGTACCTAACAATTTTTCAATCAAATGATGAAGAAAAAGTCCTTAGATGGCATGTAATATGCCTCATTGTTGCAGGACGGATTTCCACGGCTCTTTTATCTAGTGATGCTTCACAGAGATGACTTACCAAAGGCAAGCAAACCGCCCCATTATACTGAGTCATTATACTGATACCAGTCAACCACTATCCCTTAATGCAGAACGCCTAGCACCTGATTGTATCTGACAAATAAACACAGTAAATTCTCATTCCATCCAGCAGAAATATGACCATGACCAATCATATTTCTGACTCACCCTCTGGTTACCATCCCTGCGATAACCATGACAACTGCAGCGTATAAGGACCATTCTACCACCAAACGACCAGAGGTGATACGTGACGTTCAGAGGATCCTGGGGTTGTTGATAGTCTGAAGGGTTTTCCTTCACAGCAGGGGCTTGGGGCTGCTGGGGTGGAGCTTGGAACTGGTGGGCCGGAGCTTGGAACTGGTGGGCTGGAGCTTGGGCCGGAGCTTGGGGTGGAGCTTGGAACTGATGGGCTGGAGCTTGGGGTGGAGCTTGGAACTGGTGGGCCGGAGCTTGGGGTGGAGCTTGGAACTGGTGGGCTGGAGCTTGAGAGAATTGGGGATGAGCTTGGGAGTTATGAGGCGGAGCTTGGGATTGGTGGGGAGGAAATCTGGATTGGTTTGAAAGGTGAGGTGCTGACTGGGCAAGACAAGACGGGCCTGTAGGGTGACTGGGAGAGGCAGAAGAAGAGAAGTTGTGGACAGGTGTGGAGTGTAACATCTTGTCTTGGAGGCTCAGGATGGTATTCAGTGGGTCAAGGGTCTTCCTGGAGCTTGACCTTCGCACTCTTGCCTTAGGACTTGTGAATCCTGAGCCTGTATCATCATTCACGCCATGTTTCTGTTGGATGCCTGGAGACAGAAAGATCTCAGATATGTTTCAGTGTGCAAAATCTCAGATAACATTAAGTTTCAAGCTCACTTTGTAGCACTTCACCATCATTTCAGACGGAAACAACCTGACCACTATCATAAACTAGAAGACACTCACACAGCAAAAACGTCTGCCATAGATACCATGTACAAATTCAGACTGCAAACAAAAGGACAACACTTTGTATTTCTGTCCTATCTTCGCACAGAATCACTTCAAAAATCCCAGGATGGTATGGATCACCACCAAAATGTAACAAAATGGTCCTTATATATTCCAAGTTCACCAGTGCATAATATTTCACCTAAATTCCCACAAAACTTCTTCCATGAAGTTGCTCACAGACAGAAAGTACAAACAGACAGACGGGCACACATACATACACCTTAACAGCAGGGGTACATGTATCAAAAACAGGATTATAACTGACCTAGCTCTGGCTGAGCTGGCTGCATGGATATATCCGTCATCGCCATGGTAACATTGCTGGTGTACACGGGGCTCAGTGGTATGATGAGAGGATGAAAGCTGTCAGCGTCTGCCTCACTCATGTCACTCGGCTCTTGAATTTCCTCAATCTCTGACAAATGTCTCTCGATCTTCTCTGGTGACAGAGAATTGTCGATGTTTCCTGGACCACCTGTAGCCAAGGCTACGTCTGTGATTACACCTGGGTCCACTTTACTCTCTACATCAGCAGCAACATCATTCCGGTTGTCCATTTCTAAATCATGTCTCTCTGTTTCATGGGAGGTAGCTTTGGCGCTGTCATCTTTCTGTCGCTTCAGTGTTTGTCTGCTATTGGTCTCCTTCTGAGTTTCCTGATCACTGGGTTCAACCTTGATGCTTTCAATAACAAATGTAGCATAAGGAAATAAGGAAATAAGGAAATTAAAAGTCCACAATTACATCAGAGAAGCAAAAGAGATCATTCATTGCATTGTACATCATCTTGAAATATTTCGAATTCCTTAGTCTAAAGTCTTATTTCCACACGGCTTTAAATATGACATACTAAAGGCTACAGGTACTATATTTTCAGTTAGTATTAAACCCTGTATGTTTCTGTCGCTTGAGGGTTGTTAGAGGCACACCATTAGTGTACCACGTGTTGACCATTAGTTCACAGCCAGCTCACCACTCGTGTACCATGTGTTAACCACTAGTGTACCACGTGTTGACCACTAGCTCACTGCCAGCTCACCACTGGTGTACCACGTGTTGACCACTAACTCACATCCAGCTCAGCACTCGTGTACCACATGTTGACCACTAGCTCACTGCCAGCACACCACTAGTGTACCACGTGTTGACCACTAGTTCACTGCCAGCTCACCACTTGTGTACCACTAGCTCACTGCCAGCTCACCACTAGTGTACCACATGTTGACCACTAGTTCACTGCCAGCTCACCACTTGTGTACCACGTGTTGACCACTGGCTCACTGCCCGCACACCAATAGTGTACCACATGTTGACCATTAGTTCACTGCCAGCTCACCACTAGTGTACCACATGTTGACCATTAGCTCACCACCAGCTCACCACTCGTGTACCATGTGTTGACCACTAGCTCACTGCCCACTCACCACTAGTGTACCACATGTTCACCACTAGTTCACTGCCACTTAACCACTAGTGTACCATGTGTTGACCACTAGCTCACTGCCCGCTCACCACTAGAGTACCACGTGTTGACCATTATCTCACTGCCAGCTCACCACTAGTGTACCACATGTTGACCATTAGCTCACCACCAGCTCACCACTCGTGTACCATGTGTTGACCACTAGCTCACTGCCCGCTCACCACTAGTGTACCCCGTGTTGACCACTAGCTCACAGCCAGCTCACCTCTAGTGTACCACGTGTTGACCACTAGCTCACTGCCCGCTCACCACTAGTGTACCACGTGTTGACCACTAGCTCACAGCCAGCTCACCTCTAGTGTACCACGTGTTGACCACTAGTTCACATCCAGCCCACCACTAGTGTAGCACGTGTTGACCATTAGCTCACTGCCACTTAACCACTAGTGTACCACGTGTTGACCGCTAGCTAACTGCCAGCCCATCACTAGTGTACCACGCGTTGACCATTAGCTCACTGCCACTTAACCACTAGTGTACCACGTGTTGACCGCTAGCTCACTGCCAGCCCATCACTAGTGTACCACATGTTGACCATTAGCTCACTGCCACTTAACCACTAGTGTACCACGTGTTGACCACTAGCTCACTGCCACTTAACCACTAGTGTACCACGTGTTGACCACTAGCTCACTGCCAGCCCACCACTAGTGTACCACGTGTTGACCATTACCTCACTGCCACTTAACCACTAGTGTACCACGTGTTGACCACTAGCTCACTGCCAGCCCACCACTAGTGTACCACATGTTGACCATTAGCTCACTGCCAGCCCACCACTAGTGTACCACGTGTTGACCGCTAGCTCACTGCCAGCCCATCACTAGTGTACCACGTGTTGACCATTAGCTCACTGCCACTTAACCACTAGTGTACCACGTGTTGACCACTAGCTCACTGCCAGCCCACCACTAGTGTACCACATGTTGACCATTAGCTCACTGCCAGCCCACCACTAGTGTACCACGTGTTGACCGCTAGCTCACTGCCAGCCCATCACTAGTGTACCACGTGTTGACCACTAGCTCATTGCTAGCTCGCCAGGGGCACACTTCCAGCATTCCACGACCATTCCACCACAGGTTATGATTTATTCCATTGATCTGACACATGGCGACCAGACGACTGAAACCATACCTACCTATTGCCAGTCTATCATCATTCTACAGGCAAAGCACTGGCAGTCTGGTGCCACACTGCTGAGCCACCACACCACAGGCTAGAGTTTTGGCTGGCTTGCACTGCAAACATTGTCATGCCAAGTAGGCCATGTGTACATGTAGATGCCTGACTCCTTTCACAAAACAGACCCCAAATTACAATCATTACTGTTCCAGTTATTCATCAGGCAGAAAATTATAAAAGCATTGCTGGATAACCGTGACCTGACCTTGAACCCTCACCTGACATTGACCACTCACCTGACCTTGTCCTTGGCAGCCAGTCGTCCAGAGCGCCGGCGCTCTGTCCTTACACGAGGTGATTCTGTTGGCAGAGGTACAGCCTTTGTTTCAGCCTTCTTACCTCTTGTTTTACGGGCCCGTTTTTGTGGTGGCTTAGGTGTATCAGCTTCCGTGTCAGCATCGGCCGAATCTGCGGCACTCATAGCCGAGATGCGCAAGGACCGGCGTCGTGTCACAGACTTTTCAGATTCCACTGGCTCAGGGGCGTCAATGATCAAATGGGATTCGTCGTCAGATGACTCTGTCGACACAACGGATTTATGTCTACCAATCTGATCTTTGCTCACAGAAAGCTCAGCAGACTTAGCCCCCTTGGTGGAAGTCTTTGCTGGATGTGTAGGTGTAGAACATGGCTCAGCTATCACCAACTTGTCATCGTCACTGGTTTCAGTGGACTGACCATCAGAGACAAACAGCTTTGCAACTGGGTCATCTCCTTGCAATTCAGGTTGAACAGGGCTTTCAGCCACTTGTGACACAGGAAAACCTTGTATGTTACACAGAGTCGATGTTTTTCTCTGCAGAACTCTTGGGCTTCTCCTCAAACACATTTTACCCCTAGATCCGGCTTCTGGTGCCACCATGACTACAGATGTAGTCTTCTCCTGTTTTACATCTTTGACAGGTGAAGTTTTAGCCTCCTCGACCGGTTCAACCAGATCAATCCTAGAATTCACACTTTCTCTTTTGACAATCACTGGGGAGGCTGGTGCTTTTCTAGGCCGTCCTCTTCGTCTGCGAATAACAATAACTTCTTCTTCAAACTCATCGTCCAGAACACTCACATGTGATTCTACAGAAACAGATTTTCTTTCAACCTCTGATGTTTGAGCCACCACAGCCAACGACAGGTCCTTGGAAACCTCAGTTTGATTCACACCATTTAAACCTTTCTCCAGAGCTGGGACTCCATCTTGATGACTGCGTACAGTTTCCACTGTTTTTAAGACTAGGCCTTGCCAATTCTTTTCTCCTCCATCTTTCTCCAGTTTAACACCCAACATTGGTCTCTCTGCTAGTTTCTTCCCAGGAATGATCTTTACATCACATTCCTCTAGGCCCTGTTTGTCCATCACATTGCTGTGTGCAGCTTCATCACTGACAGTGCTGGAACTTTTCTTGACATCAATTAAATCTGCTTTTATTTCAGTTGGCTCATTGTCTATTGCCATGTTATCTGTTGTCACCTTGCCAGTTGCCATGTTATCTGGAGCTATGTGAACTGGTGCCATGTTATCTGTTGTCACCTTGCCAGTTGCCATGTTATTTGTTACCGATACAATGTTATCTGTGGCTATATCGACTAGTGCTATGTTATCTGTAGCTATATCGACTCGAGTCATGTTATCTGTTGCCATATTGCCTGATGCCGTGTTATCTCTTGCCACCTTGCCAGTTGCAATGTTATCTGTTGTTATGTTATCCACTTCCACTTTAACAACAGGCTCTGCAGTAAATTCAGTGGAAATTTCATGAGAAGACATTTTCGTTACATCAGCAGACTTGGGTTTGATACCATCGTCCTCAGCCATTTTTGTGTCAGTCTTTTTACTTTGCCTTGTCAGTCCCGCTGACATTCCAAATGTTTCCAAGCTGTCCATTTCAATATCTCCAGAGCTGAAGAAATCATCTGACACCTTACTGGAGTTTGTCTTTTTACAAACACTCTGATTGGATGACTTAGTCTTGCCTTTCTCCTTCTTGACGTTAATCATTGGTTTGATTTCACCAATGACCTCTGACCTCTTTGACCCCAACCTGTGAGACTTTAGAATGTTACACACCAGAGTTTTCAAAGCAGCTTTGTGGAATTTGCTATTCTTCTCTCTCACAGTCATCTTCTGGTTCACAAGAGGTTTGTCAATGTAAACGACCTTGTGAAGGAAGGTTTTTCCATTATCTGAAAGCAAAGCCATAAAAACAGAAACAGGTCATCCATTTACACCAATATGTACTTGTACATGGCACTGTACAGGTCAAATCTTAGTGCCAAGTTTGATGTTCATATACCAATCGAAAAACAGAAAAGGTCAATAATCTTCATTTCCAAAATAACCTAGAAAACTGGTCCTCAAAGAAATATGTGAGAAATTACTGTAGTCCCTACATATAAAGAGTAACTGAAGATCTAATGTGTAAGAGACAAGCCGTCCTCAGGTCTCAGTGACACAGAGAGGACAGGCAATATTCTACAGTTATGTCATCGAATTCAAAATTCAAATTTCAAACTAGAAGTCCGTGAATAATTTCCAGGTCAAACTCACTTCATACACTTTCATTTATACAGTTTTATTTATGTACTTCATTTATTAATTTCACTGAGGTATAACAAGATGTTCAGGAATATTTTGCATACATCAAGGCATCTGCGTTTATGCTCAGAGAAAACCAGGCAGAGCCTGGAGAGGATTGTTAGATTAAATGCCAAAAACAAGCCAAGCAACAGATGGCTTTGACTGACTGACTTATTGTTGTTTAATAAGCTTTCGCTCATAAGACGGTGGCAATTTTTATGGGTGAAGAAAATCGGAGCACAATTGGTGAACAACACACTTTTCCTTGTTATATGTACAGATTTGCTTGCCATATTGATAGATGACAAGTGACATTCAGTTAACATAAGGCTGCAAATAAGGAACTGTGAGTGCCACTGGTGGTTTCTTGTCACCAAGGCACCCCCAATTAGTGAGACCAGGGGAATCCTTGCAACTGATCCTACATCTTATGCCTCCTGGCTAGCTAGATCTGAGCATGCAAACCCATCGGTCAGTGCTTCGCTATTATACTTTTAAAAACAGGCTGATGTTACAGGTCACTAAACAGGGAACTGTCGATCTTGAATAAATGGTTGATAAATACCATGCTTTGGAAGACTGCTTTCAGCCATGCGAAAGATTTATTTAATTGAAATTACAATAACAAATGTACTTCATTTACTTACGATTCGTGCAACTTTTTGACAAAATTCCTCCAGTCATAATGCTAGCTGCCATCGCGTAAGAGAAATATTATTGAGTACAGCATTAAACACCAACCAAATAAATAAATCAATAAATTCTGTCACAGTAAAAATCGGTCCATGAAATCAACACATACAACACAAACATGTACAACTGACCCACTACAGGATATTCTTTGACGATGACAGGCAGCTGCCAATCACGCTGGTATCCTGGTGACTGGTTGTCAAGGAGACATTTCAGTCCGCCTGATGACAGCACTATTTGACAGCCATACTTCTGTGCTAGAACTTCAGCATTCCAATCCTGACTACAGGCCTGCAAAAAGTGAGATAAATATACTAAATACCAACAATGCTGTAAATAATCAGCTGTGCCAAACAAAATTTCATGCAGATATTGATAATTACAGGAACTCACCACATCAGGATTTCAGATTACACCTTTAGAGTTACGGTAAAGACTGCTGGCATAATCAAAAAGCAACAAACTGATGATCTTTCACTGCACTGAACGTAAGAACAGACTTCCATAGCCTAACAAGATTAATCCCAGGGATTTATTAAATGACCTCCAAATGAGTACAAATATGCCCGAAGTTGTTTGGATGCGTCCAAAGTAAGGCCGAAAATTCCCAGACAGGTGTGCATGAATTAACATACTGTAAACACTTGATTAAGTATGGTATCATAAACTTACCTTTAAAATAGAACAAACTGTTACAAAAGTTTCTTTACAGATGAAAAAAAAACAATGAATACACTGACAGATATTCAATCTGCCTAAATCCTGGTGAAGGATGACAAGAGGAATCATCATTTCCTGCAGCAATAACATTTCTAACATTTTATTTGTTTAATCGGTTTCCCCCTGCTCTGCCCAGTGTCCTCCCACAAATATGCCGGCTACCACCGTATAAGTGAAATATTCTTGAGTACAGCATAAAACATCAGTCAAGCAAAAATACATTCATTCATTTATTCATTTGATTGGTGTTTTACGCCATACTCCAGAATATTTCACTTATACGATGGCCGCCAGGATTATGTAGTAATAAATATAAAATAATTACTGGTATTTACCTGAATGCACTCAGGAGTTTTTCACTTATACGACAGTGTTTGGGTTAACTGGTGGAGAACGCCAGAGTGAGCAGGATGCAAGATATTTATGCTGTCAAAGGCATGACACTTACAGTGTGCAAAGTGCAATAACCATCAACCTAGAGGCCAAGGAGTGATCATACACAGTACACCACATTAATATTACAACCATCAACCTAGAGGCCAAGGAGTGATCATACAGAGTACACCACATTAATATTACAACCATCAACCTAGAGGCCAAGGAGTGATCATACAGAGTACACCACATTAATATTACAACCATCAACCCAGAGGCCAAGGAGTGATCATACACAGTACACCACATTAATATTACAACCATCAACCCAGAGGCCAAGGAGTGATCATACACAGTACATCACATTAATATTACAACTATCAACCAAGAGGCCAAGGAGTGATCATACACAGTACACCACATTAATATTACAACCATCAACCTAGAGGCCAAGGAGTGATCATACAGAGTACACCACATTAATATTACAACCATCAACCTAGAGGCCAAGGAGTGATCATACACAGTACACCACATTAATATTACAACCATCAACCTAGAGGCCAAGGAGTGATCATACAGGGTACACCACATTAATATTACAACCATCAACCTAGAGGCCAAGGAGTGATCATACAGGGTACACCACATTAATATTACAACCATCAACCTAGAGGCCAAGGAGTGATCATACACAGTACATCACATTAATATTACAACCATCAACCTAGAGGCCAAGGAGTGATCATACACAGTACACCACATTAATATTACAACCATCAACCTAGAGGCCAAGGAGTGATCATACAGGGTACACCACATTAATATTACAACCATCAACCTAGAGGCCAAGGAGTGATCATACACAGTACACCACATTAATATTACAACCATCAACCTAGAGGCCAAGGAGTGATCATACAGGGTACACCACATTAATATTACAACCATCAACCTAGAGGCCAAGGAGTGATCATACACAGTACACCACATTAATATTACAACCATCAACCTAGAGGCCAAGGAGTGATCATACACAGTACACCACATTAATATTACAACCATCAACCTAGAGGCCAAGGAGTGATCATACACAGTACACCACATTAATATTACAACCATCAACCCAGAGGCCAAGGAGTGATCATACAGAGTACACCACATTAATATTACAACCATCAACCCAGAGGCCAAGGAGTGATCATACACAGTACACCACATTAATATTACAACCATCAACCCAGAGGCCAAGGAGTGATCATACAGAGTACACCACATTAATATTACAACCATCAACCTAGAGGCCAAGGAGTGATCATACAGAGTACACCACATTAATATTACAACCATCAACCCAGAGGCCAAGGAGTGATCATACAGAGTACACCACATTAATATTACAACCATCAACCTAGAGGCCAAGGAGTGATCATACAGAGTACACCACATTAATATTAAATTATCACTATGATTTTCAAAATTTCCTAAATTATTCCAACTACAGACTTTGACAGTAGATGTATATTACACTAGACTGTTACCTGTTTGTTCCATGTATTTGAGGCAGTGGTTTTCCGTCCCGCCGGAGGACAATGCTCTGATACTTTGTCGTGGTCTGTAGGCAGAACAGGTTTGGCTCCACATGACATGTTAGGCAGGATCACCTTAGGGACCTGGCCCTGTCAACAAGGATTCATAACAAACACACGTATATTTATTTATTCATTAATTTCATTTTATTTCACACCATACTCAAGAATGTTTCATGCACACAATGGCAGTTATTTTATGGATGGGGCAAATTGGAGTGCCCATGGTAAACCACTGATCATTGGCAAATTTTATGGGTGGGGCCAACCTGTGTGCCAATGGTAAACCACTGACCTTTGACAAGTTTTATGGGTGCGGCAAACCGGAATGCCATGGATGGGGCAACCAGGAGTGCCCATGGTAAACCACTGACCTTTGGCAAGTTTTATGGGTGGGGCAAACCGGAGTGCCCATGGTAAACCACTGACCTTTGGCAAGTTTTATGGGTGGGGCAAACCGGAGTGCCCATGGTAAACCACTGACCTTTGGCAAGTTTTATGGGTGGGGCAAACCGGAGTGCCCATGGTAAACCGCTGACCTTTGGCAAGTTACTAACAAGCTTTCCCATGAATGACGTACATGTACAAACATTGCATTGGTGGAAGTCCAATCAGTGAGCTTCTAACAAACTGTGAAGTGTGTACAACAATACAATGGCCATTTGACAGCTACGGCAATGTTTGCAGTTTCTGACCTGCTACAGAGGACGATTAAAACTGAAAATAATGCAAAACTTTCTGTGTTGCTTGATAAAGAATGAGTGACTGGTGCTGATAATGGTGAATTCATATGTTTTTCGCTGAATTGCTCAAAAGGTGACAGGTCACTTTGCCAGGTGTTTAAAAGTACACATCAATGATTCGAAAAGAAGTGACACCTGTTTGAGTACTGCTCACGGTAAATGTGAAGGTAATCATCTTACGTTGTGATAATCCATCCCCCATTGTTTTAATCTCTGATCACGAGGATTAGCGACACCGCAGGAAACAAAGGAGGATTAAAGCCACCCATGATGATACCTGTCTGACGTGCTTGAATAATGTCGGCCATACTATATCTTGGAAAATTTTAAGATTTCTTTCTCAGTATTCTCTTAAATATGTGAAAATTAATTCCCATGAACATATTTTTGGAGAAAATCCACAAAACTAAATTCCAGAATATAAAACAATTACTTTACAGTATTGACTGTAAAGTAAAGCGACCATGTGAAAGGACAGGATGTCAACAGTTTTACTAAATGACCAATCCAAAGATTGACAAATAAAGCTGCTTATCAAATCTAAAAGTGCTCACCAATTCCAAGAGTGGACGGACATATACCAAGGGAGGAAACTCTTTCTGCTCCACTGGGACCGTTAAGGAGACTGCATCAATGGTCTCATAGAATCGAGGATATTGACGGACCCTTTTGCAAGCATGGCTGATTTTCTCCTGGAATCATAAAACATTTTTGTTTTAAACAGAAACAGTCAAATAAAACAGGTAAATATTTGGCCATACTTCAGTAAATGTACTCAGCATACATTCTAAATCTCTGTGAAAAGATTGTGAATAAACAACCAAAACATATTGAACCGTTACAGCTCAAAATCTTTTGGTGAATACTTTATGTTCCACACAAATAAATAAAAGAACCACTTTGGTTCTTCATCAGACGATCTTTGAGATTGTAACACCGTATAAATACTCCGTGTCTGTACAGAAGCATGTGCTGATTGTGGATAGGTGAGGTTTGGCTATCCTCAAAAAATACTTTGTTCCATGGAACTAGACTAACAGAAAAAATAGCCAAGGTCAGTGGGGAATTTTGGTTATTACAGGCTACACCAACTTAAACTGGTGCTTTTACGGGCAGCATAAATGTTGGAGGATGGTATAAAAAAATTAATAATCATTTAGTTTCTGAAAAATATGGACCAGGTAATTTTTCACATTGACGATATATTGGCATGACCGGAAAGCCTAGAAAATCAGGACAATTGTGTTGCTTAATGAAGAAATGGTAGAGATTTTAAACAAACTAATCTTTGGACGAAAAATGAAGATTCTAACCATGCAGATTACACCCACCTGGATGTAAGTCTTGGTTGCTGGCTGTAAGATGTTATAACTCCAAACATTGCACTCACCTGGATGTAAGTCTTGGCTGCTGGCTGTAAGATGTTATAACTCCAAACATTGCACTCACCTGGATGTAAGTCTTGGCTGCTGGCTGTAAGATGTTATAACTCCAAACATTGCACTCACCTGGATGTAAGTCTTGGCTGCTGGCTGTAAGATGTTATAACTCCAAACATTGCACTCACCTGGATGTAAGTCTGGGCTGCTGGCTGTAAGATGTTATAACTCCAAACATTGCACTCACCTGGATGTACGTCTTGGCTGCTGGCTGTAAGATGTTATAACTCCAAACATTGCACTCACCTGGATGTACGTCTTGGCTGCTGGCTGTAAGATGTTATAACTCCAAACATTGCACTCACCTGGATGTACGTCTTGGCTGCTGGCTGTAAGATGTTATAACTCCAAACATTGCACTCACCTGGATGTACCTCTTGGCTGCTGGCTGTAAGATGTTATAACTCCAAACATTGCACTCACCTGGATGTAAGTCTTGGCTGCTGGCTGTAAGATGTTATAACTCCAAACATTGCACTCACCTGGATGTAAGTCTTGGCTGCTGGCTGTAAGATGTTATAACTCCAAACATTGCACTCACCTGGATGTAAGTCTTGGCTGCTGGCTGTAAGATGTTATAACCTGATACACTGCACTCACCTGGATGTACGTCTTGGCTGTTGGCTGTAAGATGTTATAACTCCAAACATTGCACTCACCTGGATGTACGTCTTGGCTGCTGGCTGTAAAAAGTTATAACTGGATACATTGCACTCAGCCAGGTGTCGCAGATAATTTTGGAACTCCTCTTGTTCACAGCTCACCGTTGTATGTAGCTCCTATGTTGACCAATCAGAGATATTCATGATAACCATAGATGAAAGAGAAGAAATGCTAAAAATCCAGGTATGACAAAATTATACGCCTACTTTAGAAAACATTCTCCAATGCATTCCTGATAAATGCTGAAAAACTTGTCCTATCATGTCTGTAAAAAACAACCATGGCCTCTATTACAGATGTTATACATTTGTTTTTCTTTAATTGATGGAAGGACTAGCTAACATTCGAGGAGTATTAGCATTTCTCAAAAACACACAGGACCTATTGGCCAGTGATTTTGGGAAATTCATTTTTACTTTTATGCCACGACAATACCAGACACTGTACTTATATATTTATTTATATACTTGAGTTTTGTGCCATGGTCAAAAATATTTATCTTATACAAAGGCAGCCAGCATTATTGTGCTGGCTCTGAATTGTTGACTAAATGAAGCTGGTCATACTGGCCAGAATTCACATCCCAATGTCTACTGAAAACTGGTAAACCAGGCCTTGTTTCTTCTTCAACTAACTACAGTAACACCAAGAACATAAACAGAAGTTTCATGTTATGTGTCATTCTTCACTTGAAAGCAGCACCATACTTCACTTCAATTTCTCAAATCACATTGCATTTCATTGAAATTCATTTCACAATTGTTAACCAAAAGCATTTCAAATCGAAGGTTGTATGTTGCATGGCTCTATGGATATCAAGGGACATAACCCTGCCCACACCACCCAATCCTCCTCCATGGGATGGAGCGGGAGGACAGTTGTGATGATCTACCCTGACCATGTTCATCTCTATCCTCTCCTCCTCTGAGGGATTGAGCAAGGGACAGTTTGTGAGGAACAGGGGACATAAATCTACCTTGAGGATGTTCATCTCTATCCTTTCTCCTCCGTGGGATGGAGCGGAGGACAATTGTGGTAGCGAGTGTAGAGCTCCAGGTATCGCCTCTGCTCCCCGAGGTTTAGCCAGATTTCCGCGGGTACGCCACACTGGCTGTTTTCTGACACATGACCCTGAAATGAGCACACATACACCACTGAAACTATCTGCAAACTGGCAAACGGCTGGCACTAGCTGGATGAACTATACATTGAAATGAGACACTTAAATACAAGCTGAGATGTTACAAAATTGTGGTAAGGCCATTTTGGGCTGTAATGTTTGCAGTGTCAGACATGGTGCAGAAAATCAGAGCATTTTAACATGGGCAGCTTATACACAATATCAAGTATTATTCATGACCCATCAACTTTATTTCCTGAAATATTTACTCTGAAGGAGATCCGATGTAAGTCAGGAAATAGAATTAATGCTTTACAGGTAACTTTCATTATCGCATGAACCGATGAGAGTGCCTCTCAAGTTACTACTCTACACTAGAATGCTAAGCACTTAGCCACTGAGGATGCTAAGCACTTAGCCACTGAGGACACTAAGCACTCAGCCACTGAGGACACTAAGCACTCAGCCACTGAGGACGTTAATCACTCAGCCACTGAGGGGCAATAAGTACTCAGCCACTGAGGATGCTACGCACTCAGCCACTGAGGGTGCCTAAGCACTCAGCCACTGAGGGTGCTAAGCACTCAGCCACTGAGGACGTTAAGCACTCAGCCACTGAGGACACTAAGCACTCAGCCACTGAGGGTGCTTAGCACTCAGCCACTGAGGGCAATAAGCACTCGGCCACTGAGGGTGTTAAGCACTCGGCCACTGAGGACGTTAAGCACTCAGCCACTGAGGGTAATAAGCACTCAGCCACTGAGGACGCTAAGCACTCAGCCACTGAGGGTGCTAAGCACTCAGCCACTGAGGACGTTAAGCACTCAGCCACTAAGGGCACTAAGCACTCAGCCACTGAGGACACTAAACACTCAGCCACTGAAGACATTAAGCACTCAGCCACTGAGGAAAATAAGTACTCAGCGACTGAGGACACTAAACACTCAGCCACTGAGGGTGCTAAGCACTCAGCCACTGAGGGCACTAAGCCCTCAGCCACTGAGGGCACTGAACACTCAGCCACTGAGGGCACTGAACACTCAGCCACTGAGGGCACTGAACACTCAGCCACTGAGGGCGCTAAGCACTCAGCTAAAGAGGCTTCATATTCAAGAATGCCTCACTAACATATTACACTCTGTTTTCTTTATCAGCTCTCAGTTATTTCACGTATGTGCAGGAGCCGCCACAAAAATCTCAATGCACTGACTCCAACTACTGTGATATCTAGTGGTCAAAATACATCTATACATCTCTCTCTTCACTGTGGCTCCTGACACCTACCCTGCCTTCGACACACCTGATGCTTTCTCATCAGCCAATTTCTTCCCCTGTCCGTGCTCATGTCCTTGGCCCGTTGACACAGGGAAGCGCTTCTCAAGCGCACTGCCATCCTGATGTGCTTTGCTACTGCCCTGATCTCGACTCTGTAAGCCCCCAGTTAGCTCTTCATTCTTTCTCCGTAGAAAAGCCTCAAAGTCAGAGTCGTCATCATATGTCCGCGTGTAACTAAAGCGCTCAAAACTTTCAGGTGTAAAAAATACAGACGTTCCATTGATGGGCGGCACATTCCTAAATTTGGAAAAAAAATGTCAGTCACACATGTTAGATATAGCCTATATATTTATGTTTAATCAAATTTGTTTCATTCAAGCATTATATCGCTAGGTACCATATAAACTATGATGATATGTACAGGTGTGCTTACTTAAAGGATGGCTAAAATAACGCTTATGCTTTTAAAGGAAATGTAAAAAAAAATTTTTTTATTATTTTAAGCCTGGTCTCCTCCCACCATAATGCTGGCTGCTGTCGTATAAGTGCAATATTCTTCAGTACGACGTAAAACACAAATCAAATAAATACATAAATAAATATTATTTTGATTTTATTATTCAGGTATCAAATACACAGTTAAATATTTTAAAGACACTGCTATTCTTACCACAGTAAGAAATGGCCTGGGAATATATCAAGAGAGCCAAAGTTAGTCAGGGATATCAACCATTCATAGTAGAGGTTAATTTGTATAGTGCGATGGATGCTACAGACAAAAATCATTGTTGGCGCATCACTTTGACATCTTTACAGATCCTGTGATTTCCTGTAAGACTGAGCCTTAATTTTGTGGATGAAGATTAGATGAGTGAATACTGTGTATGAATCAGTACAGTCGAACTCAGAATATCATGTGGGACCTTCAGTGAATATATGATAGCTATTAAAACTTCAATGAAGATTGTGTCATGAAATATACAGGTAGCATACTTTATATGTTCTAAATGATCGGTAGCAACAAGAAGTAATTTCAAAGTGTTGTTAATATTTACACTAAATTTTAATTAGCTCTCATGCAAATGAGCTGACTGAACAGGACAGACCATGTGATCTGTGATAGATTAGCTACTAACAGAAGGTGTTGCAGCAGAGATTGATTACACAAACAGACCTAAAACAAAGTGACAAATGTTTGGAAATATACGCACAAGTGTCTTGTATAACCCGGTGTTTGAATTTTAGTGAATTTCTTGAACTTAGCACCCCCAATATCAGTCCTCATTGCAGGGACTACTCTGTCTTCAAAAGTATTTTTTGGAACACTCCTGGATCAGTTATGTGAACATACCTTTTTCTTTTAGACAGTACACAATTTATATAGCAGGATTCAGGTTCAAAAAATTAGCATAAGTGAACAAGTTACTTGGAATTGACCAAATGCAGGCTACATAATTCCTGGACTGACCACTGGGGTCTTGGGAAAACTGTAGTTTGAAGTCATCTTGGGGCCCCAAGTAGAAAGCTAGGAAACTTTACTATATATTTTAGAGCACACCCTTAGCAGAATATTACAAAATAAAAACAAATCATTTCATTATCTTATATTATATTATGTTGACTAACACATTTTTATATAGCACCATTTTTTGACGGTTTTATTACAGCTTTCCAAATACCTGCCTTGTATTACAATTAACTTGAATTACATGTAGAATTCCACAGTAATTCTTTCCTCTTGCAATTTACATGACTAATTCCCATAATTCAGTTTTCTGGTATCACCTTGACACAGAAGGAGTTGAATAAACATTGACTGGATAAGGAAAAAGTACAGACTGTTGTAACTGGTTATCCTATTTGTTACCTTGAGGTAGTTCAATTGATTTGAAATAAAATAAACATTAACATCTATTTTTAATCATTTCTGTTATATTTATGTGCTGTGGGCTTCTGTTCTGTGGACTTTTTTCCCAAAGGACTTTGGCACTAAACCATGAAAATTCCGGGAAAATATTCTCCCCTCTTCAAAGCCCAGACATGCTTCATGTTAATAAATAAATATATTGCATAAATAGCTACGGCACATTCTGCAGTGGGAATGAAATGGCAGTGTGTCTGTAGTATTGGTCTCTCTCTCTCTCTCTGATCTGGCTTGCACACAGGAACAGCTTCAAATAAAAACATTGCCCAACAGTTCCTCGGAACAAGTCTCACCAGTTCAACTCTTGACATTCAACCATCATCAAATCGTTTCATGTTCGTTTTCCACGTGAGAGCACATGTAGCACTGATTGTCTCCCCTTGAATGGAATATACTAAACCAAAGAAGTATTAGGGGGTATAAGAGCAAATTAAAATCGAAGAAAAACTTTTTAATATTTTTGCTTACAAGCTTTTTGCAACGAAAACATCTACTGTTACATAAAAAATTGAAAATGTCATATATTAATTCATTGAATATTTGAAATTTTAGAAGTATTTTAAAATATAAAAACAACACGTAACATCTAAATTCCTGTTAAAAATAGACTGATCTACCGTACATCCGGTGTTTCCTGCCGCCATTTTCGTTCAAAGGGACACAAAGTGGCCTTCCTTGGTTACGCGAAATACGTTTTCTTAATTCCCAGTTGATCAGACGGTTTAAAAATGAGTGACAGAGAGGTGAGATTAGCCATAGTTTATGTAAGAGTTCAGTGTTTTCGAATTGATCAGAAGGTTTGAACCAAATAACCAATTACATTTACCCTTACCGTACATTTCATTTATCGGTTGGCAACATCTGCGTGAAGTTGTGAAGTGAGGTAATCTTTTTGAGTATCTCCTTTGTAAGATTTATGGGGAGAAGCTTCAATTAAGGTCTGAAAAGAACGAATAGATAGATATTTTAGACGCTCATTGTGAAAAGTTTCTTCTTTAATGAATTGACATCACTTTACCATGTGATAGCAACCTCAACTTTAGCCAAGGATCTCGGCTGAGATCTTTTAATTTGGGGTTAGTCGTAGATCACAGCCGAGGAGTCATCCAGGTTAAAATAATGGTATTTAAAAACAAAGCTGAGCGCGTAGAAACTCTGTGCCACAAAAATCTGTGCCAAATGAACCAATACATGCATTTATCGGGCACAACTCCACTAAAATTTATTCACCAAGACATTTTCTGTTCCTCTGCCAATTTTTGCCAATTTCTGTAGCCTTTAGACCTGTTAAATCCAAGATAATTCACATGTGTGCAGGACCTGCTAACTACAAGCACGTTCTCGACTTAGGCTAAGATTTACAGGAGATTGAGGGTGTAAAGGCAAGTAATGATTGTGGCAAAATGTGCGTAAATATTTTAGCTTTCAGAATGGACAAACTTTATGTGTATTCAGGACAAATCTAATGCGCATGCATCTTTATTGAATGAGGGGGTAGCTCTTTGTAAACATTATACCGGATTTGGGTCCACATAACACTCGCACCAAGGGTTGCCATCGGTCACCGCGTTTCAGTACATATAAGCCACACTTAGACCAAGGACTCGGGCTACCTCAACTTGGCTTTTGCACACGTTTTGAATCACACGTTGTATGCTAATGGTGCAAAGTCCAACAGATGACCTTTCCGAAAACAATGGGTATTCTCCTATCCTCCTTTAGACGTTGTGTAGTGAGTTCCTTATGTGAAAATTTGTCAATCTGCAAAGGAAAAAGGGATCAAACTATTGTTGGATCACAGTCAGCTCCTGTTTTCTAGATGGACTCGTGCAGTGTTTAAATTCTGACATTCATCTTAATACTGCCCATCGTTGCCTCTCAAAACAATTGCCGCACATTTCCAAACTACTACTCGATGAAATTGGTCTCCTTGAAATCCAAGCCTATGACACCTAAGCTTATCTGAACTAAAAATACAAAGTTTTGTTTATGCCTTTGAATTAAGAAGGTTGAAGTAATTATTGCAGACTGCAGTGGCAGGGTTTTCATTTCAAGCTGGTAGTCAGTGGAGCTCCGGCAGGTATTTGTTCACATACTGCTGGCTTATCAAGCTTATCCACAGCAAAGTAAAGCTGTAAACTGCTCTGAATTGTCATTGGACAGCTGGGTGTCATTTCGTAGCTGGTCCTGATGTAAAAGATCACTGCTGGTATCGCTGACCTAGTTATGGCAATCTGTAACCCTAGCACGTGCCTGTGACCTGACTGAGCACCGGAAGTGTTGTACTATGTGATATGCAATGCCCATTTCCGACGGTGACTTGTCCTGTCGCGTCTCACTTGAACTACATGTTTGTGACAGCCACACCAACTAGGTTTACAGGACGAACAAACATCCAAGATGAAATCATGCATCATATCACTTTCTCACTTCGGCTTTGGGACCAAGGGACAAGCTTTGTATATTTTTGTATCTTTTTACAAAATAAATAGAAAGAGCGACAGAAATGAATTTTGGATATCTGCTCGAACAAAAGGTTAACGTATTTACATACAGGTCTTCATGTACAACAGTACATGTGTGTAAACTCAAAATAATGCACTCCAGAGACCGATTTCTCACTACATGCATTACAAACACTGACTGAAAACCAGTTTTAAATTTTTAATGTTGACTTTTGTCTTGTTTGCAGATTTTTTTACTTCAAAGATTACAAATTTAGGCATGAAATTGGGAATAATGTGTACTGCCAGAATTCGAAAAACATTGGACAGTTTATGCGATTTACCTTTGGAGTTTACAATATGGGGAATGCATATCTCCCCTCCACCCCTCTCCCCCCAAAAAAGCCAAAAAATAAAAAGCCAATATGACCCCAGGGCAGCAAGCTCAGTAGTTTCATTAGCGAGGGTTGTAAATTACAAGGATAGTGTTAGAGATTCCACGGAAAATTACATACATTATAAATGAGCAAAGGAGGTGAGTTAGATTGTCATGAGTGGGAAGAAGATGGGAGGTTTAATTCAACGCCATGTTTGTTGAGAGGCACCCATGGACTCGGTGTTACGATGAATGTCAGGATTTTAAAAGAGCGTACTGTGTCCATCTAGATTGACTACTGTTATTCTTGTTCAACCATTTCTGGTGAATGACCTATTAGACCTTCAAAACTGCAAAATTTAGCCTAACTAAAAGTGAAATCAATTGTGAACAGATCATATTTGCAGAGTAATTTAAAAAATATTGGTCTTGAGGTCATTAGGCATTCTGTCGTGGCGTGAACTAAAGCAGAAATGCGTTGAAACTGGTAAACCAACTACTGTCTGACAAGTGTTGATGTCTAAACATGCAATCTGGTTTCTAGTCATGCTAATTCTGACATCATTAGTTCATCAATATTTCTGAGAAAGTATCCTGAATAAAAGGACACACTCCTACTACATTTACAGTTTACAGCCCTCATCAAACGATAATATTTAACTCATAATTTTGTTGTCACATTATTATTAGAACTTAAGTAGTACAGAGCGGATCTATGCCAACATTTTTGAAAAGCCAAATAGTTTACGGTGGTCTCTGCATCTGAGTGCAGGCATTTTGGAAGTAATGTGGCTGTCTTTCTGATTTTCTTCCAGCCAATTTGTGGCATTATAAACATCCAGAAAACTATGATGTTTTTGTGACCAGCCAGTACAGTGGTTATATCAAGTGGAGAATGTTTTTCGGGCATGTTAACATTTGGATTTGTGCAGTACGCTTTATTTCAGAGATACGTATTCACAGTGTCTCAGTGAATGGCACAATTTTAAAATCATCCACGAGTCACATTTAGATGTACATGCACCAGTCTTTATGTTAATGCTAAAAGTTAATGCTCTTCAGTTGTTATTTTGATGGTTAGACCTCTCTCATTTAAATGAAATTATGTGGAGGATGATGGAAACAATCCTTTGAATAAACCAAACGTTGACCGTTTCCTCTTCCTACAGGTCAGCCGATCTCGCTCCCCTTCAATGGAATCCAGGGGATCACCTCCATCAGAAGGATCCAAACACTCGAAGATGTCAAAGTCCAAGCGATCACGATCGTACTCACGGTCCCCTTCCCGCTCACGATCCAGGTCTCGAGGTCGCAGATACAGACGCTCCTACTCCAGATCAAGGTTTGATGCCTTTAGTATTGCAAGCTTTCTGTTCTTCACAGACGATTTGGGACTCTTGCTTTCAGACTGTGATGAGAATTGCCAGGTTTAAGCTTTGCATTGTCTGGCCTGGTCAGTTGTAGATTACAGCACCCTTATTACATAATTGTTCCTGGCACTTCAGTACTACATGTATATCCCTGTGGTAAAATAATAAATGATGTGTGTTACTTCACAATGTAAAAATATTCCATGGTGGATAGCGGCTTCATATTGATGATATTTTAATAAAATTTGTGTAAACTGTATAGCTGTATGTACAACAGATTTTGGCTGATTTCTCTGTGGTGAGAACGGCCCAGTTTTTCAGGTCAGTGAAGATCACCATGTTAAAAATTCACTAAAGATAAACTTTTGTGTCCTGGCAGGTCCCGGAGTTACAGTAGACGGAGGCGTCACCATCACTCTCGCTCTAGATCAGGCTCGAGGAATCGCAGCCGGTACAGGCGCCGCAGCAGACAGTACGTGCTGTACATCACATAGACATTTCTCAACACTCACAATATTAAAATGGCCATATCAGAGATTTTTACCAAAAAATATCAATCATTGCAAATCCAATCAAATTTTGGCTGTTATTTTAGGGTAGCCCATATAATTATTTTTCACAAAATTTTGGGCATTAATTTTAGCTTTTTGTAAATCTTTGTCAAGACATAATGATTTGATTAGGGAATATGCATTTTTTGCCAAAAATCTCAGTATAGCCTCTGTAGAGGAATATGGCAGGAATTTATCACTAACTTTCTATATGCTGGTCTTCATTTCTTGCTTTTTTCTGTTTCTGGGGCTGTTTCCTCGAAGCCATTTCTAACTTAAGGCAACAACTTAATGCTTAATTCACAGTGCATAAATTTTGGTATTGGAATTTTGACTGATCATTTGAAGACAACATTGATGAGGTATTCTTAATTTTTAAAAAAAACAAGCTGAAATTGTTTCAAATTCTGATTTAAGACAGATTTGGCTTCATGAAATCAGCACCTGAAGAGTATACCATTAACCAAACCAATGGCAGTTTAGGTATAATAGAGTGGAAGGGAAATTTTGGGCCATTTATTGATTTTAGGTTACAGGGTGTTACACAGTAGCATCAGTTTGATCATGGTAAATAATGTAATTCTTCAATATGTTCGCATGTCTTTAAAGTGTTCATTCAGGCATATTCTGAAGGTAATATTGGGTGTAGACTGATAAAATTATACTTTTTGTGAAGCCCTGAAATTTGCTGATCCAAACAATGGTGTTTTTTGTCTCCAAAATCAAGTTAAAAATGCGCATAAATTAAACTGAAAGTTGCACTTTTATATTGTTGTGATTATTTAGAATTCAGTTCACATGCTGACTATACAAGATGTCATGTTAAATTATTTGTATAGTTTTTACAGTTTGTGATGCTGACTTACAGTAAGCTGCCAAATTTATGTTTCTTCTTTCCCTTCTGTTTTCAGCTCTCGCAGCAGAAGGTAGGACTTCCATAGTGAAACTTAGTGTAGATTACCATGTTATACAACATGAGAAAGCATTTATTTAAATGTGCATTTGTCATTTATTTTTGGAGGCTACCAAGGCTCATCGGGATTGAAGTATTTGCTACACACACACACAGCCTTGTGAAAATTGCTTATGCATTGCATGTATGTATTGCCTCAGGATCCCAGAAGGTCTCATAAACTTTAAGAGATTATACCAGCCGATAAGTTCAAATCCAGTCATATTTTTGCTATTATTTTCCAATATTCGAAATAGATACGTTTCACAAATGATCAACCTCATCTTTGCATATGCAGTGGTTCAAAATCAGTATTAAAGTTGGTAAAATGTAGGTCACCTTTCCTAACTTCAGAATCATTTTGCCTCTTATAAATATTATGCGTACGAGTGATAATTTAATTTAGTAATACTAAAAACGTCCAAATTATGTGTATGATGTAAAGTTTCCTCTTTTTCATCCCAGTGTCTGCCTCATTCCAATGAGGTTAACAATGCGACGTAGAACTTTCCATAGCTCAGTTTTTGGAAGCCTTTGATAATTGTGTTTTGCCGTGTGTGTTTCAGCAACGAGTACAGGCGGCGTGATGGGTACAGTGACAGGAGGAGAGGGTATTACCGCAGCCATAGCCGATCACCCATGTCTGGCCGACGCAGACACCAGGGAAACAGGGTGAGAGGACATCTTTATGACATGGTCTAGTGCAGTGTCTCAACATTTGCCACATTTCTGAAGATCTTTCCACAAGGCATATTCTGAGGGCATTATTCTGTTGAACCTGATAAAATTATTTTTATGCCCTGAATGTGGTCAAGCCAAGTAGTTTTGTCTCCAAATTGTAAGTAAAAATGCACATAAATTACACTAAAAGATGCTCTTTCTTACCCAAAAGATTGAGAAATTAGGCCATGTGATAATTTGCATATGTATTGCTTGCCAGAACAGAAGAATGTTGGAGCAAATTTTTCAGTATAAAACCCCATTAAGGGGAGCAGGGCCTGGCATATTGGTAAGGCGAGGGACTCCCAATTGTTGGTACATTTGTTGCTAGTTCAACTCCAACCTTATACAGCAATTGCTGGACTGCCTTTCTTCAATATTTTTGGGTCCTTGGTTATAAAGTTGGTTGATACCTGTCTTGTGGCCATTCTTGCATTTGCAGGGAGACCACATGTTGTCCACCAGTGTGGCATGTACATGTGCAGTGTATTAAGTAACCTGTGGGAAAAGCTTTGAGTCACCTGCCGAATGGCTGTGGTTTTTCCGCCAGACATTCCAGTTTCTTCTACTCATTAAGTTGACTGCCTTGTACATGTAAAAAAAATTCTTCAGTATGTCATTGAACAGCAGTTAAATAAATGGCATAAATAAGAATCTAAATGAAATTTGTGAAGAATTTGAGATTGATACCTGTGATGCTGGGTTAATATTTCAGTCTTTGGTGTTAGGGTCTGTGTTTGCTGGAATATCACATAAGTTTCCTTGTCCCTTATAGTCTGACAAGATCTTCTGTGGACTGTTGGCTACCTGTGTTTACCTGTGCAGTCTCTGAGTAATCTTGTGAACAATTCCTGAACACCCTCACAAGGATAAGCTGCTTACATTTACAGATGTATTTTTGTGTACCAGGAGAATCCAGAGCCGACACGATGTCTGGGTATATTTGGGCTGAGTCTGTACACACAGGAGCGTGAGCTGAGGGACGTTTTCTCCAAGTTTGGCGCCCTGGAGGAGGTACAGGTCGTCTACGACCGACAGGTGAGAAGACAGTTTGGCCTTAGCCAGACATGGCTTTAAGGGCCTAATAATAACAATATCTTTATTTATTGAAGGCAACTCAATCAATTTATACAAAACAGCTCTTTCCCAAGGCATTCATAAACAAAATCAAAACAATACATAGAAACAGTTAAATAGTGTGACTACTGCCCCCACAACTGTCCCAACCCACAGGCGACACAGGATAGTGGGAGATGGCCTGTTAGGTTTTCTCTGATGTACTGGTCCATTTTTCACATGCACAACATCCAGGGAAGGGAGTATTGTATTCTTTCTAATTTAGTGCATGTTAATTACCTGTATAATTAGGGGTTTTGCATCTGTGTTGTGTAAACCTTTTTGATGATGATCCCTGTTTGAAAGGAACTATGTGGGACAGACAGTTCTGGCTGAATGGGGGCGGGTGTGTGGGAAACAGACAGAATAGATTCTTGTGTAGGGGCGCGGAAGGGGCGCTTAGCTGGCCCGAAGAAGCCATGCAGTATCCATGTACATGTCACCTTGCCAACACGGTTCACTGAGCTCAGGGCACTTCGGCAGTGTTCACCGAGTTCCAAGCAATATCAACAACGATTTTCTGAAAAAAATCTAACCATTGATGACCAATACACGTAATATAGAAGGGTAATTAACATGTATTAAATTACCTTTTTTAACAAAAATTCCGGGCCATAATTTTCTTTATTTGGCATAGAAATATAGTCTTTCATAATTCCTTTTCATGTATCTTTTAAGCCATTTTATTCCAATTTACTGGTGAAATTAATCTCACTGTATATACATAAGCAAGCATATAAATTGTAAGGTGAGATGAAGATTTGATGTGTATTAATTACATCTACTCAGATGCGCTGGCTCAATTATCCCTGAAGTTGGCGCACAACTTGCAGTTAGGCAAGAGAAAATGGCAAATGACCGTATCAAGCAGATCAGCATGATCCTAATATTTGTAGTTTTGTTATAATATGTCATGCACCACATTTTGTTACAAAAAACTGTCAAGGGGATTTATATTAGTTTCTATGCCTTGACGTTCTCTATTTTGCCCAGGAGGCCTCCGTGGCTCAGTTGGTTAGCGCACTAGCGCAGCATAATGACCCAGGAGCCTTTCACCTATGCGGTCGCTGTGAGTTCAAGTCCAGTGCTAGCTTCCTCTCCGGCCATACTTGGGAAGGTCTGGCAGCAACCTGTGGATGGTTGTGGATTTGCTCCGGGCTCTGTCCAGTTTCCTCCCACCATAATGCTGGCCGCCATCATTTAAGCGAAATATTCTGGAGTACGACGTAAAATACAAGTCAAATAAATATATTTCCCCCCATGCAGGTGGTTTCTGTGCCTTGTTCTTTATTTTCGCCCCCCAGTCAGGTGGTTTCTATGCCTTGTTCTCTATTTTCCTCCCATGCAGGTGGTTTCTACGCGTTGTTCTTTATTCACCCCATCAGGTGGTTTCTGTGCCTTGTTGTTCTCTATTTTCCTTCCATGCAGATGGTTTCTATGCCTTGTTGTTCTCTATTTTCCTCCCATGCAGGTGGTTTCTGCGCCTTGTTCTTTATTCACCCCACCCCCCGTCAGGTGGTTTCTATGCCTTGTTCTTTATTTTCGCCCCCCAGTCAGGTGGTTTCTATGCCTTGTTGTTCTCTATTTTCCTCCCATGCAGGTGATTTCTATGCCTTGCTATTCTTTATTTTCCCCTCGTGCAGGTGATTTCTATGCCTTGTTGTTCTGTATTTTCCTCCCATGCAGGTGATTTCTATGCCTTGCTATTCTTTATTTTCCCCTCATGCAGGTGATTTCTATGCCTTGCTATTCTTTATTTTCCCCTCATGCAGGTGGTTTCTATGCCTTGTTGTTCTGTATTTTCCTCCCATGCAGGTGATTTCTATGCCTTGCTATTCTTTATTTTCCCCTCATGCAGTTGATTTCTATGCCTTGCTATTCTTTATTTTCCCCTCATGCAGGTTGCTTAAACGTAGTTTAATAATCGTTTAAATGATAAAAAAAAGCATTACACCATCTCTTACAATTAAAGACCACTCCAAAATAAATCGTTTAAATGATAAAAAAAATCATTACACCATCTCTTACAATTAAAGACCACTCCACAATATATCGTTTAAATGATAAAAAAAATCATTACACCATCTCTTACAATTAAAGACCACTCCAAAATATATATCAGGGGAAAGACCATTGAAAACTGTCCAACTAAATAGTTGGATTTAGTGTTTATTAGATCATGTAAAAGGATCAAATTCTACAGTGGTCTGTTATGACCCAGAAGGTATCAATTACCTCATTTATATATTTTGCCTGAAATAATTTGTTTCAAGGTCAAATCAGCGAATGCATTTATAGATCGATACGCATTTTAATGATGATAATATAGCAGTTTGTGTGTTAAGTAGCAAAAACCTCAAGTTATGTGACGTCATTGGTCCTATTGTGGTCAGGAAAGGCCACCATAGAATAATATTCAAATACATTTTACTGGGTTAGACAAATAGCAAATTAACAACCCAACTATTTTCCGGGACAGTTTTTAATGCTTTTTGATCGGATTCTTCATTTTACCGTGGCCTTTGCCTTTAAGATGTAAAGTTAAATGACGTGCAATCTTACACATTTCTGTTCCTCATTTTCAGAGTGGAAGATCCAGGGGATTTGCATTCATATATTTTCGATCAACTGATGATTCAATTGAGGTAAGCAGGTAGATTCCTTATGCTACATACTGTAATTCTTCAACCTTTTCGCATGTGTGCAAGGTGTTTATTCAGGCATATATGCTGAGGGAATTATTCTGTGTAGACTTTTAAAATAATATGATACTTTTTGTGAAGCCCTAAAATTGGCCAGTCCAAACAATGTATTTTGTGTCCAAAATCAAATTAAAAATAGGCATCGATTGCATTGAAAGTCGATCTTTCATGTGCAAAAAGGTTGAAGAATTAGTAGTTTGATTTGAACCCGACAAGTTAGAACACTGTGAACATGCCATAGAGTCTAAATCAAGTAAAGTATTTATGGCATATGCTGCATAAAATGTATTTGAGCTTCCTGTATGTCACTGTTCAGTTTTTGAACATTCCATTTTAAAGTTCCTAGAAATCAGTTCTTGTAGAGCAGTGTCTAACAGTTTGATGCTGCAACAGTAAGATGGTGCTAGCGTAGGTTCAAAGCTAAGAAAAATGTGAAAGAAGTGCTGAAATTAGAGTAACGAGCCAAGTTAATAGTTGTGCTGTAGTTTGAACGACCTTAGTCCATACCTATCTTTAACGTGTTATTTCCTTGAATTGTGTGAAAGTTACCCCCCCTTCCTCAAACAGTAACTTTTTTCCTGTGTGGTTGTAGGCCAAAGAGCGATGTAATGGTATAGAGATAGACGGTCGGCGAATCCGTGTGGACTACTCCATCACAGAGCGTGCCCACACGCCTACACCGGGAATATACCTCGGCAAACCTACCACGTAAGTCAGCCTCTACAGATTTGCCAGTCTTTGTCTTTAGCTCTGGCATGTTTGATTGTGTGTCACATTTTGTGACGAAAATTTGGCCCAAAATATCTTTTCCCTGCTGGTACTGAAGGGAGCCATAGGTTCGTCCTCTCTGTCACAGAGCAGTTTGCCAGATTTCTTTTTTGTGTTTTTTTCAAAACTTTATATCGTACTGAATTGTAACTTTGTACAGGTACATGGCTTTATTGTAACAAGTTACAGATCCAGTTTGAGTCAGTTGCTGTTTTGTCCATTTACAGAAAATTGTGGAATTCATTTCCTAGTTTCTTGACTTTCTTCCTTTTTTAAAAAAAGCTTTCTTGATTCTAAATTAAGACCATTCTCGTTGTGTTGTGGGCTTTGATGTAGCCGTTATTCTGACGACTCAAAGTGGTCGGGCCCATGTGCTGCAGAAGGAATACAGCCCGAATGCTTGGTTCAGTAGACTGCACTATGGTCCCCTCCAGCCAGAATGCTTGGTTCAGTAGACTGCACTGTGGTCCCCTCCAGCCAGAATGCTTGGTTCAGTAGACTGCACTGTGGTCCCCTCCAGCCAGAATGCTTGGTTCAGTAGACTATTGTGGTCCCCTCCAGCCAGAATGCTTGGTTCAGTAGACTGCACTGTGGTCCCCTCAAGCCAGAATGCTTGGTTCAGTAGACTGCACTTTTTAGGCCATATTGGATAGACTAAAGCACATTGATGTTCTATTTAGTCTTCCAAACATATGGTCCATAAAGACTGACATAGTGCCTCAGACTTGATTTGCATTTTTAATTGCTGTTAAAGAAAACATATGAAGAGTCAAGAACATGTTCTTTGAAATTTAAACTTAATGACCTTTAGGATGGTGTATTCTTGGTCTGTTATTGCTAACGGCAATGAAATAAAATAGGTAAATCTTGGTGTACATTTCAGACGGAGGCGCTCACCTTCCCCTCCCCAGCGCTATGCTCGCTACTCATACTCCCGTTCTCGCTCAAGATCGTACTCCCCACGTAAGTACCTGTAAAACCTTCCACATCTCTGATAACTGTTGTCACATTGCCAGCAGGATCTGACTGACAGTCTGTTATTCTCTTGTTCATGGCCCGTTATCAGAAAATAATTTAGGGGTCAAAATGTTAGTTCAGTTTTAAGAACTCTAAATAAAAATTATCTCGAATTTAGCCCAGGGCAACAAAAACATACCCTAATTCCTCAACCTCTTCAACCGCCTGTTGAACCAATAGTCTGGAACATTCTTAAAGAACTATGCAGTGTAGAGAATAATTTGCTCAAAGTTTTGAAGCTTACATCTTTAATGACACAAACATATCAAATTCGGTGTGATTTTCTTTACGATATTATGCATAAAATCCACTGGAAAGAGTGCTTTAGAGGTTGAAAAGGTTGAAGATTTACAATAATTATAATATTTGCAAGGTACAGACGTATAAATGATCGTTTGATGCAGTTGATCCACTTCTGGAATTTACTGTGATAAAAGTGGAGTATTGATACATTTACACCTTTAAAACAAAATGGATGATTTTGAGGTATTTGGGGGTTTTTTTTTGTTTTGTTTTGTTTTGTTTTGTCAAGATCATCAGTCTGAAAACCTCAGATATGTAACATTTTGACCCCTCCAGTTATAACCATAGGTGCTTTTTAACTGCCATACTGCCATTTTTTGTCACGTTAAATCATGCAGATATTTAAAAATTTGGCTCACTTGTGCGGGTTGTATGAGCAGACCAAGTTACTCTGAGCCAGTCTACTAAGAATGGTAGATTGTGACATTTTCTGAAGCAGTTTAACACTGTCATTCAAGTCGACCATCATGACCAAGGCATTTCCCCCGTCATGTTAAAGCCACAGTGTGGTTTTGAAAACATAGCTAGAGAACGCTTTGAAGCAAAGGGAGGCAACTCTGAATAAGTGATAAGGCCAGTTAAAATGCAATAGATTGATACTTGACCAATGTTGAATATAGTTTTTATTTGATTTTAAGAAGTAATCAAATGACATGAAAAGATCAGGCGAGTTAAACCTTGAAAATGTGTTGTTTCTTTACAGTTTTATGTCTTTAGTTTGAAAGGGCAAAACCATCAAATATTTCGATTTTTATGAATTTTGGTCATTTGATTGTCTTTTTAATGAACACAGGATTCAGTGTTCAACCCTTCTAAAACCTGATAGTGTATTCTGCTCAGAAGGAAGGGTTATTATTCCAGTAAATATTTCAGCTTCACACTTTTATGGTCAGGATAAAAGGCAACAGTCCTCCACTGTGACAAGGTGATAAGATCTGCAATCTCAATTTAAGCAAAGAAATCTGTACAGTATGTACTATCAAAGTTGGTCAGATCTTGCTAGCTTTGTGGTTTTGTTCAAACTTTGTATCACATCCTTGATGATGTGAAGACATCCAAAGCAGCAATCATGCTTTGCCCATGCAGTTTCTGTGTGTGAAGTCTTCAGATAAATGAATGATAATTCAGATTTGACTTAACCACCAGTTGTAGAAGTGCTGTCTCATTTTCCCTTCTCTGTGCTTTCAGTGTAATGGCAAGGTTTGACAAAATGTCCCAAGTTCAGTCAAGTGCTTAAGTCAATAGTATGTCCATCAGTTTTCTAAAAAAAAATCTTTCCAGAAAAAAATGAGTAATACTACATACATGTAGTATTATGTTTTTATATTTTTGCTTTAAAGCAAAGAAAACACTAAAATAAAGTGTATATCAGGTCAAAGACCATTAAACACTGTCCTTGAAAATAGTTTGATGTTTTACTAAGTAAAAATTGTTTTAAAACATCGGTCTGTGTGACCAAGAGGCTATCATTGATGTCACATCCATGTATTTTCTTTGAATAGTCCGTTTCAGGGTCCATTCGACGAGTGCATTTATAGATCTATGTGACATATGCATTTAAAATAATACCTCATGTTGCACGTGTGTTAAGTGGCAAAAACATGATATGACATGACTAGTACTAATATGGTCAGATAAGGTATCAGTAGAATCTTAAGTGGGTAAAAAGAATTCTTTTTAAAAAAATATATATATATAGATATATATGTATATATATATATATCTATATATATATGTTGTGGACAGTTTTCAGTGGGCTTTCATCTGACTTAAGCTTCATTTTAATGTTTTCTCTGATTTTAAAGCAAAAAACTTCAGAAGTTTTGTGAAGGTGGGCCATGTTTTATTGACCTCAGAGTGATTCTTCATGTGGTGTCCTACGAGTTCACCTCTCCCTCAAGATAAATTGATTGGTGTTAATTGTAAGCCTAATCGATATAATACCCCACATCCAGTGATGACCGGTAGTTTACTTATGGCACTCCATTTTCCTGTGCCCATAAACCTGACCAGTTTCCAAAAAGAAAAGTTCAGAACTGAAGATTTTCTCTGTATTGAAAGCTTGATTGTACGTATATTGACATATTTGTGGGAAAATTTGGGTCACTCACTTCGTGACCAGGATGTATTGAACCACATGTGGTCATGAGGGGGAGGTGTGTCTTGTTTTCACCGTGAGGATTTGTGAGAGTTGTGTGTTGAGCACTGAGAAGACCTGGGAAGCTGCACCTAGAGTACATCATGCTGCACGCAGCCTGTTCTCAACCCACAACTTCTGTCATGTTCAGTTCCATCAATTTCTCCCTTTTGGCCAGATTACACTGCATCAAACATGATTTATTTTATTTTCTGATCTGAAGTACATTGAGAAGTTGTTGAACAAGTCTGATACGATTCACTCGCTTGATGTTGGCTACCCTATACCCTCAACAAATTTGATCAGTAGAGTATAAATTTAATAAATTATGAAAGCATTTTCATAAAGTGTGCTGTTCAGGTACATATGAATTTTACAGGAATCCTATGATAATTTGTTCAGATTTGATAGTATTGATCTAAAATGCCAAATCATGCACTGTGACTTGGGTCAGATTTGTTGGTGATTGGTTATAATGACACTGGCTGATTTCAATAAAATTCCATTGTATTCAAGAAAATCTGTTGCTTCCATGGACTATATGCTCAGTGTAGATGTTGTGATGTTACTGCCAAATTGTAACTGCGAGTCACTATGTTCTCACCCCTCTGCAGGTCACTACTGATGCACGACATGCTGAAAACTTCCCATGAACAATTGTACAATTTCGATCAAGCTTATAAGGTGTTTGTTCCCTCATTACCCGTAATTCAGTAACCGTTTGTTTGTGACAGCTATAAACGGAAATTGTACTCATCGGTAGGGTTTACTGTTATACTATACCATAATCCTGATAGCCATTCTTGGACATTGAGTTCAGTTGTAGAGTTGTACATTGATTAACACATGTCTGCGGAGACACAACTGGGTGTAATGTTGTAGACATTGAGAAGCTTTACAGTGAAGATGTAAATATGAATGCAGACTGAGGTGTGTATAGGATAGGATTGACAGAGAGTAAGATACAGGTGTTTTGTCGTCTTTGCTGTCAAATACTTCATTCATTTTACGGCTTTTGTGTTTTTTATTGAGTATATCCACTGTATCAGTATCAGCTTTTTTTTTTTTTTTTTTGGCTTCTTGGGTTTCTTTTTCTTCGTTTTGTGGAGGAAATGCTCGGTGAGACTGACAGCGGGGATGTTTTTTTTTTAAATTTGTTGATGTCATCATAAATTACCCATTTATTGTTTGATTAGGATCCCATTGCCCCTCTGTATATATTGCTAAGCTGGATGCATTTGTTACAGCACCAGTTGTTTTACTCTTAAAATTTGTCTGCTCTAATTTAAGATTGAAGCTCTTCTCAAAACGTTTTGAGTCTCACAGTACTTCTCTGTTTGAGAGAAATAGAAAATAACAAGCAGAAACAATTGCATTGTTTAACCTAAAATTGCCCCGGTCAGGAGTGTGCTGTGAAATGGACTTCTGCCCTGGTACTGGTACTGACTTGTCTGCCAAATTCTGGGCATGTGTCCAGAATGTTCTGGTTTGTGGGCATTATTGTCATTATAATACTGGAGTTCTAACAATACCACATCATGGTTGTCACATTTTGGCATGATGGGCCAAATCAGGGCATTTTAACATAGCAAAACGTACAGTAATGTAAATTATCTAATAAAGATGTCATCTATTACCTAACCTACCTAGCCAATCCTCTATTGTACATTTTCAGGAAAAATGTCATTTATAGTGGATAATGTGCATTAGTGTATATGCCAACTCCTGTTTATGTTCAGGGACCTGCCACAGCCATAAGGTCCCACCACAAGGGGACGTCACCATGATGTTTTATCGTGGCAACGCCTATATTGCAGCCTCTGTTTGATGCTCATGCACTTCATCACACCCTATTTATCAGAGTGTAGTGGAAATCCTAGGCACAATTTTCACGAAATTTTCTATATGATCAGTTTTTTTTTAAATTTTATCTTAGCCTATGTATGTACAGCAAACTGTTTGGAGCAAGCACCGGTTTCGCTTCTTATAGCTGACCTAACTCAGTTGTCAGCCAGTCCAGATTTACAGTTAAATGTTGGCTTGTATTCAACTGTTGTCCTTTGAGATATCTTACTAGAATAGTCGCAATTTCTCCTACTGATAGATCAATTCTGTTTTCGGGGGTTTCTTTTTTCTGTGTTTGTTTTTTTTTTTCACCATCATTCCCATTTTTGTTGCCATTTTTTATTAGAAATGATATATTTATAAGATATCCATTTCAGATTTTCTCAGCTAAGTGCATCAAGGCTGTTTGTGTAAAATTTCACAGCCAAGAGGCTGTATTTCTAGAAAGAAGTGGTGATAATTTTGATTGGAACACACTTTTAGGTGGTTAATATTGACCTATCAAACTCTGTCGCTTTTGTACATGTTAAAGTCTTTGTATTGAGTCCTTGGTTCCTTAAGTCAGTTTTATGCTATTGAATGTCCCTAGAAGTCACCGATTCCTCCACAGCTTTTGTATATTTTTCCTGTATGAAACCAATGCACTGATGACATGCAGTGGGTGGAGCAATGCTAATAAAGATTGTCTTTTATGTTCTAATCAGTTTTCTTCGTTCTTGTGATTTGTGAAGGTTGGGAGGAAGAAAGAAAAATGAAGATAGAAAATTGAAGATTTGAAGTCCATGTTTGAAAAATCGAAGAAATCTTGTTCGAATATTGAAGTTTTTGAAGAAAGAAGTGGTTGAAAGGTTACAGATGTAGTGATGATGGTCAAAACGGAAAGAAATGGCCCTCCGCTGAGAAAACCGTTATCGAAGTTATTGAAAACGGAAGAATACGTGCATTGAAAAATGAAGATTAGAAGCGGAATGGTAACAACGAGCGAAGAAAAGGCATCTATGAAGATAAAATTTGGCAAATTGAAAACAGGTTTGTAAATGTACCGTCATTGATCCCCTTGAAGGCCTCGTCAATTTTGTTTCTAGGTGCAGTGCGAATTCTGAGGGATGAGTAGTCTGTTTCCCTATCAAATATATAAATTCTTCATTGTAATAATTTTAATGCCTACAACCAAAAATATTGCCACAATTAATACAACTTGAATAGTGCTAAACTGTGAAATTTTTTAAAAAAAGGCTAAAAGCGTTAAAAACCTACTCTGCATGGCTGCTAATTTAGATAACTTGCAGATAAAATGACCCAGCTCCAGCCGCGAATCACCATTTGTGTGGAAATTTTTTTCGGGATTGAATTAAGCAAACTTCCTCAATTCTTCAAGTTTTATGTGTAAGATAGACTTTTCCTCAACGCAGCTTTACAAAGTACAGCAGGAGTGCCTTTTCTCATTAGTGTCAGCTTGGGCGTCCGATAACGGTTATTAATGGTAATGGTGTGTAGTGTAATCAAATCCCGAGGTGTTACAATCACGACACTACACGTAACACTTGCTACCAGTAATGTAATTGTCATTCTCGTAGCTCGTAACTAATACAACTCACAGTGTAATAATTATAACATTACAGGATTTTATTACATTACCAGCATCTGCAGTGGTGGCATCTTTCAAAATACAGCTTGTGCTGAGCTCATGGTTTGCATACGTGAAGCAGAGAAACACAAATAGGACATTCCGTAGTTTATAGGGGGCCTCCGTGGCTGAGGCGGTTAGCACGCCAGCGCGTGTACACAACAATTATCATAAATTACAAAATTATTCATTTAGTCTCTGTGGTTTGCAAGAGGCAGCTTTTCGGTAAATGCTAAGGGTGATATGTCAAATAGTACTGCATGTGTTGAACTCGGGTTTTGCATACAATGACATGGGAGGGATGTTCCATCTTAGCTGAATTACGTGTTAAAATTACAAAATACATGACAGTCTCTTTCAAGCATTAGAATCCAAATCATGGTAAATGTAAAGTTGATATCCCAAAAAGTACTTCGTTTATCTAGCTGAAGTTGTGCATTGATTTGTCTCTTGTCACCGAGCTGCTCAATCGCGCTGTAATTTTGAATAGATTTGTTTCAGTAAGTGTAAGGAATGAGAAGAAAAAAGGAGAGAACAATAGGAAGTGGAGGACAAGTGAAAAGTGTTGTTGGTAAAAGGTTTAGTTGTCTGTCCCATTGACTGAGGAAGAAATTTTCTGTCAGGTCTTAGGCTAAGAATGGCAGACAAGGTTTCAAGTTTGCCTGACTAAATTTCTCTCTGGCTGAAACTTCGATGTATGTAAGACAACCAGCATTTGACCAATGTGGTCACATGTTCGAATCCAGCTCATGCTGTGTTGACTGTGGCTTTGTGGGTGGGGTAGTTGCGTGCACCTGTAAAACCGACTTCCGTGATACGAATGAAATATTCTTTAGATATCAAGCCCTTGGAAATCCTTGAAAAACATTCTCTTTCAACATCAGGAACCTTGACTTACGAAACTTCAGTGTGTACTACGATGTCTTTGTGCAGATTTACCTTTTTACAGCACAAATGCATGAAGAAAAGAAGAAAAAATGGCGACGTTGAAAACCGTGTCACATTCCATTCTGTTGACTGCAGTCTGGGTGGTATGACACGCCATCTCACTGAAGTGAGATTTAAAAGGATCTGTTTTCACTTTCAGTTAAGGTGATGTGAAGAATCTTCTAATCACAGTGCCGTCGGTTACATTCTTTGTTTGAAGCTGTCCGACATAGGTACCAGTCAAAATCGGCGTTTCAGTCCTCATATGATTGGAAGAGCCGACTTCACTTCCCTACCCTAAATACGGACGCAAAATGTGATTGGACAGTTAATATCAGACGGATACAGAGTGTACTGTAATTCTTCAACCTATTCGCATGTTTGCAAGGTGTTTGATAAAATTACATTTTTTTTTTCGAAGCCCTGCAATGTAGTTTTCTCTTCAGTATAAAATTAAAAATGTGCATAAATTGCACTGAAAGTTATTCCATGTGCAAAAATGTTGAGGAATTAGGATAGTTGTTTCGTCAGATACATGAACACCTAGCGACTAACTAGTGGAATAAATACCGCTACTAGATATAAAGATGGAATTTTAGATAGATTGCATGCAATAACCCATCTAAACCTTCAAATCAGATCGCCATTGTTTTAAAACAAATATGCATGACACGATCAAGAAAAAAATGTCTTTGGTCAAGAAAAAAGTGCGGCAATGGTGATCTGATCGCTAGATTTGAGGTATTACGGTTGTCTAGGATGTACTTTTGATCGTCACAAATCTCCACAAACCAGCTTTAGAACGCCACGAAGTAATCCTAATTCAAAATTTCATATCACTTAAGGGAACCTCAGTGTGTGAGGGGATTAGCACGACGCAAAGACCAAGGTGCCTCTCACTAATGCGATCGCTGTGTGTGTTCAAGTCATGCTGGCCTCCTCTCTGGTCGTAAGTGGTAATAGTCGTGGGTTACTTAAATTACTTGAAAAATTATTTCTTATGTAACAAGGTCAGAAGTTTGCTGGGTAATGTAAACTCTGGGCAAGTTTTTGTAGCTAAAATAAGGGAAAGGAACATAAATTTTATTAAAATTTTGACTTAAGTCTAAGATCGCTTCGTGATTCCGGGGCCAGGGACCGTACTTTTACGAAAGGAAGCAATGTTATATTAAAAAGAAAAATACGAATTCGCTACACACACCTACCCTCTGTCCTCCCTCCCCCGCCAAGCATACCTGCATACATACATGCACTCCCGACCCAAACACCAAGAGGCGTATATATTTAAGAGATACGGTAAGTGATCTACCTTAAGAATATTTAGTTGAACCTGTCACGTTTATCACAGGACCGAAGGCTTTTCTGTGCCACGAATACTGATTATGATAGTGCGCTTTGATAAACCTGGTATTTGTGTCTTGTTCATTTATTTGTCTGTCGTTTTACATTTAATAGTTATTATTTACGAAAAGTGTTATGAAAAATGCTGTATATATGGTAAGTGGTTACATTTGCATTCAAATATGATGAAATTCGACGGACATGTTGGCCTCCGTCCGTAAGTTACTCGGTTCAATTGCTGTTCAGTTTAAGTGGATAGGAAATGGAGGTGGAACGTGGAATTTGTCTGGTGATAACGTGAACACCAATTCATCTTTGGGTCTATCTGTAAGATGGCAGGAGAACTGGAAAAACGCGCCACTTGTTCTGCTCGTCCAAAACAAACTTCATCAGTGCTGCCTCAGCTGTTACCCGTTATTGTTAATGTACTTTGTGGATTGCTTTATTGTATGCCTGCTTAACACATTCTCGCTTAATCAGAATTCGTCCTTCCATCCCTTCACGCTTGATTCTGGCATCTTTGGTGAGTAATTCGAGTACAATTCAAATACATGTAACACGTTTCGACAGTTGCAGTGGTATAGAACCAAGGGGCTGAGGTGACGAGGTGGAGTATCCGTCTTGAGTGTGCACCGTGATTGATCGAAGTAGACGGAAACTGCTGTCGCAAGTCTAGCCTAGAAAATCGTGCCATGTGCTAAGCTTATCCCTCCTTCCCAGTATGTTCATCGATGACGTCATTTTTCGGATATTTGCGATCACTAACAGAAAATATGCTTAAAACAGAGGGGTTATTGTGAAATATGCCTCAAAATTCTGGCTGTATGTGGGAAGGTCTTCCAACAAGCTGCGGATGGTCGTGGGTTTCCTCCCACCATAATGCCGGCCGTCGTCGTATAAGTGAAATATTCCTGAGAACGGCGCAAAACACCATTGGAATCATCATTAAGATACTTAAGACCATACATAGCACTGTTTAAAAGTTCCCTTTCCTGTGTCCTTTAGGGCTGGCGACACGGGTGTTACCACCTAATCGTTAGCGCCCTGGGATTTGTATGGGAACATCATGTGACTGGAGATATGTGCTGAGTGATTTCATTAGATGAATCATGATTCAGTTTAGACTAATCTGTAATAGGCTGGTATATCTGCATTGTTCAACCCAGTCAAAGTTTCTGCGGCATCAAAGCGAAAAAGAACTACAGAAACTAAAGGGGACTTAAACCGCGGGATTCTTCAGGGGTTTTGAAGTGTAAGCATCCACGAGGCCTGGTTCCTTTGCATTGTTTACATGTCACTGTTTTTGTAGGATTGTAGTCCGGCTGATAAATGGCTATAACATGACTGCATTTTTACTACCTATTGTACCAAACAAATTTATTGGGAATTAAAAAAAAATACCAAGAACTCCTGGGGCCAAAAAAAACGTGTCTGGATTTTTGCAATTTTTCTTCTGCTTGTTCTAGTTGGTGTTTAGTCATTAAACTTTAATAGAGGATTTGGTATTACAGTCTTACCGCAGGCTTTTGGATTGTTCTTTGTGAATTGTTGATTGAATACTAAGAATGCACTTTCTGTTCAAAACAAAACAAAAAATAAATAAACAAAGTTGTGTGGCCCCATGATCCACCTGCAGCCATGCAGTTTCATGTAGTTCGGCCATCACAAAGGAACAGGGAGCAGGTCGTGACCAAGTGGTTAAACGAAGCCTCTTTTTTTTCTTTTTTTTTTTTCAAGGCTCAAGGCCTGGTTGTTCAAAACTGGTTCAAGATAGATTCATGCCAGATTAAACATATGCACCGGGCTCTAAACAAAATTTATGTACCAGTATACTAAATATGAACTAAACCTGCTGCTGTTAATCTTTGTCCATAGATAACCGCATTGGCAGCCGAGTTCGGCTAAAATTTTAAGTATGAAATAGGACTTGCCAGAATTAGCTACTACTCTTTCGAACAACTGGGCCAATGGTACACGAGTTGTGGGTTCAGACCCTGGCGTGCGACAGGGAGTAGTGGATTGCCACTACATTTGTTGGGCCATGGTGACCCTGTAAGCGTTCGGCGTCGCTCTTATTATTTACAACGGGTACTCGGTTCCCTCCACCACAAATAGGCCTCCACGCCATCTAATAATCGAAGAGTTCCTGAGCAAAACTTTAAGCAAAAAGGGGAATACCCGTGGTAGATAGGCCCCATAATCAACAGTTTACAAATGCCAAAGACTTGTCGTTAACAAACTACGGAAGCCCATTAGTGTCAGGGTGGAAGAAAAAAGATTGAGACATTTTTTCTTCAAATTTCGACATCGAATCAATGACACACCCTGAGGACACACGGAGACATCGTATATAGTAATACGCAAGATATGTGTGCATAGTTTGCTTCTAATCACGACACCAACACAATGACGTAAGATAGTCTAACTTTAGAGGTCTTCTCGAAATTTAGTTTCGTCGAATTTCTACTTCCTGTTTGGTCAATCGCACTCTGATGACACATGGAGACATCGTAGACAGTAATGGACAAGGTGTGTTCATGGTTTGCTACTGATCGCGATACCAGCTTTCGAGATAGGTAAGTCGAAACCTCGAGAACCCCAATTGTTTTTTGTTTTTTTTTCGTCACCATAATGGGCTTCCATACCAAACGCTATTTAATTCGCAATAGATGCGAGATCATCCTGCAAACTGTCGCTGTGTAGGACTTCTGTCCCTCATTAATTCAATTGAACGTGTTAATAGGATAATAGGATGTCAAATGTGTGATAAACAGAGCTACTAATTTCTGCTAAAAGCCTATTACTTCAGCCTTGCTAATTAGTGCTGGGTAGACCTAAAACGTTGATGTGGGGATGCCCATGGAGGCTGTGATTAGATCTGCATGTATGTCGAATCCCATGTCTTCAGCAGTAGATTCTACAACATTTATATATATTTGATTCGTGTTTAACGCTGTACTAAAAAAAACAGTTCACTATAAGACGACGGCAGCATAATGGTGGGAGGTAGGCCTAGCCGGGTAGAGTCCAGCGGATGGCCACGACCAATCAGTAGGTTGCTGCAAGACTTTACAACGTACGGCCGGAGATGAAGCCAGTATAAGCTGGACTTGAACACGCGGGGACCGGCCACCTCCACCCGAAAGTTTATAGTGAGCACACCTACTTCCTCCATTCAAAAAACGGGCGCGGATGTTTGGTTATATATTTATTTTGTTGGTGTAATGTACGCCGTGCAGTCACCTGACAAATCTGAAGACTTCAGGCCACCAGAAAGCGCACAAATCTTCCAACCCTCCCATTTTAAGACGGAACAGAGAAATAAATGAATCCGCTTCCATTTATCTACACCATTAGTAGCCTTATCCATGTAAGTATGAAAAATAATCGACATCGTGGTGATCAAGTATAGCTCGAATGCAATTGATCTGCCATGTAGATGTAAAATCGCCAGTCTCCACTCATCCACTCTCCCAAAAGGTAACTACTTTTTAAAAATGCCTCTGAATGTTGGTCTATGCAAAAGGGGAGCTGTTTTGGGTTTTTTTCTGTTTTAATTAAAACTTCTGAATTACGTCAGTCAGTCTTTCAAAAGAAATGGTAAATATGAAAACGTGATGCTAAAGTAGTGTTTGGTTCCAGCGGATTTTGTCATTTCACGAAATGTATGTGTTGAGCTTTATGCTGATTACTGATTTCACTTTGTCGCCCAGAACATAAGGTAAATGGCCTAAAATTTCATCCTGGGACTCGGAAAGTGTATCCCAGGATTCACAGCGTTGATTTTGGTTGTTGCTGACTGAGCGCCGCGGGAGAGCATCAGGTGGACTAGGCTTTATCGATAGTTCAAGAATGTAATAAACTAGCTAATGCTTCACTGAGCTGCTAGGCTATGCTACTACCACCAGCAGTTCACGTTTTCCTCAGTTTTAATTATAATGATTTCAGTACTTGCACTTCGCAACAGGTTGATTGCATTATTAATATCATATTAAGATGAATGGGAATTTGGGAGAAAGCTGTGTGGAGAATAAGGGTTAAACTTGCAAACTGGTCCTACCAGCAGACAAGATGAACATATCAAAGCGACTCCTACTCTCACGCGTCACCTTCCGTCCATATTTCGTAGACATGAATCGAGTCCCCTCAGATGAAATTTTATCTTTTATCTACATCTAGATAGGCCTACAAGCCAATAACAATTGAGGGACTCGAATCTTCCACGTGTTTAGCCATAACGATCACGTGATATTTGCTGGCGAAAAGCAAAACAACAATCTTATCTGTCGCTGGCGACACATAAATCAAACTGTATACAGGAAATCATAGAACGTCTTGTTTATAAAGACAGTGGTGGTGGTGGTGTGCGAACTCCTAATGTGGTAACAAACAAGTCCTGTCTCCCGATAGGCCGGGCTCTCACACAGTGCTACCGAAACGGTGTCAAAGTAAATCTTTAGTTTTAGTTTAGTTAAATCTGTAGTTTTCGAAAGCCTCTCGTGGAATATGTTTTCTGTGTTTAATGGAAGTTTCCCCGAGATATAAACGCGGGAATAGGAACTTCTGCAACAGGAGAACATTTCCAACTGTAAAGAAATAAAATGGGCATGTGGGCTGACATGGGAAGCTGATGACCGATATTTCTCAGTTCGTTTTTTAGGAGAAATACATTTATACACATATTCGTTGCATAATGAGGGCTCTCTGCAGACTACCGTTCACAAAATAACGGTATGCGGTGACTTTCACGTAGCCCTAACCCAAATAATCGCCTTGTCTGCAGCGTGCATTGTGCATTTACATTCCTTGTTTGGCGTGGTCATGCTTTCAGACAGTGTTAGGAATGTAAAGGTTTGTAATAGACCTGTCTTAACACTTTCTTCAATTTGATTCATGAGTATATATAGAGGTGTAGGTTTAGGCCTGCTAATCGGAAGACCTGCACACCTCACTGTCAGTTGTTTGATCCCTATGTGGCGAAGATTAGCAACCAGAGCTGCTAAATGCCATACGGAAAAATAAAACGGACGTCAACTCAGAGCGTGCGAAAGTAAACGACAGTATCTCACGTGCGAAACTTTAGGTCATTTACCGCATCTACGGTCTTCCCAACATCATTGAAAATTGTAACTGCCTCTCTTCCTATTTTCGTACTTCATATACTTTCTTATTTCTTTGATGGTTCGTCTTAAACGTCGTTTTGGGAATAGGCTATGCGATAACTGACATTGAACGTCCTTACTGGTTGACGGCTGGTATACGGACGTCTGTTTCTACGCATAGATTACACTGTCCGTTTGGGAATAGGCTATGCGATAACTGACATTGAATGTCCTTACTGGTTGACGGCTGGTATACGGACGTCTGTTTCTACGCATAGATTACACTGTCCGTTTGGGAATAGGCTATGCGATAACTGACATTGAATGTCCTTACTGGTTGACGGCTGGTATACGGACGTCTGTTTCTACGCATAGATGACACTGTCCGTTTGGGAATAGGCTATGCGATAACTGACATTGAACGTCCTTACTGGTTGACGGCTGGTATACGGACGTCTGTTTCTACGCATAGATTACACTGTCCGTTTGGGAATAGGCTATGCGATAACTGACATTGAACGTCCTTACTGGTTGACGGCTGGTATACGGACGTCTGTTTCTACGCATAGATTACACTGTCCGAACGCTCAAGCAAAAAGATTTCTTAGTATTCTGCAGCAGAAGAAAAGTTCCTGGAATTGCAAACCGTGCATGACTACACAGAATTGGGACGTGTAAGAAGACTAATGTAACGCCGGGGCGACGCCCTCATTTTGGCTATAATGGAATTGTAAACCGCGCATGACTACACAGAATTGGGACGTGTAAGAAGATTAATGTAACCACTGGGCGACGCCCTCATTTTGGCTATAATGGAATTGTAAACCGTGCATGACTACACAGAATTGGGACGTGTAAGAAGACTAATGTAACGACCGGGCGACGCCCTCATTTTGGCTATAATGGAATTGTAAACGGTACATGACTACACATAGTTGGGACGTGTAAGAAGATTAATGTAACGACGAGGTAACGTTCTTAGTTTGGCTATAATGGAATTGTAAATGATAGATGACTACACAGAGTTGGGACGTGTAAGAAGACTAATGTAACGACCGGGCGACGCCCTCATTTTGGCTATAATGGAATTGTAAACGGTACATGACTACACATAGTTGGGGCGTGTAAGAAGACTAATGTAACGACAAGGTAACGTCCTCAGTTTGGCTATAATGGAATTGTAAACGGTACATGACTACACAGACTTGAGACGTGTAAGAAGACTAATGTAACGACGAGGTAACGTCCTTAGTTTGGCTATTATGGAATTGTAAACGGTACAAGGCTACACAGAATTGGGACGTGTAAGAAGACTAATGTAACGACCGGGCGACGCCCTCATTTTGGCTATAATGGAATTGTAAATGGTACATGACTACACAGAGTTGGGACGTGTAAGAAGACTAATGTAACGACAAGGTAACGTCCTCAGTTTGGCTATAATGGAATTGTAAATGGTAGATGACTACACAGAGTTGGGACGTGTAAGAAGATTAATATAACGACGAGGTAACGTCCTTAGTTTGGCTATTATGGAATTGTAAATGGTAGATGACTACACAGAATTGGGACGTGTAAGAAGATTAATGTAACGACAAGGTAACGTCCTCAGTTTGGCTATAATGGAATTGTAAACGGTACATGACTACACAGAATTGGGACGTGTAAGGAGATTAATATAACGACGAGGTAACGTCCTTAGTTTGGCTATTATGGAATTGCAAATGGTAGATGCCTACACAGAATTGGGACGTGTAAGAAGAGTAATGTAACGACAAGGTAACGTCCTCAGTTTGGCTATAATGGAATTGTAAACGGTACATGACTACACAGAGTTGGGACGTGTAAGAAGACTAATGTAACGACGCGGTGACGTCCTCATTTTGGCTATAATGGAATTGTAAACGGTACATGACTACACAGAATTGGGAAGTATAAGAAGATTAATGTAACCACGGGGCGACGTCCTCATTTTGGCTATAATGGAATTTTAAGCGATTCTCAGGCAATCATTTTTGGAGTACTTATTAGCAAGTTATATTAAATAGTAGAATTCTACGCTGTTAGTTTTATTGGAATAGATCCCCATTTAAGGTGTAATGGCAATTAACTGTATACCATTATCACAGTGATTTAAGGTCTGACAATATGTAATTAATGTATCAATGGCCATTAGCCTTCTGTCTTGTAAAAGGTTGGAATATGTAGGTTGCTTTTGATCAAATTTATCTATACTAATAGGAAGTTAACCAGATGATTTTTGTATTTTGACCAGTAGAATTTATGGTGGTTTGATGGCATTTTGAATTAATGGGCTTGCATGCATCATTGCATTACGCAGCAGCCTGTCAGGAACGAAGGTATATACTGATTGATTATACAAGTGAACATTCAATTACGCGAGTGTGTATCTCTTAGTTTTCAGAATTCTATCGTGAATTATATACTTGCCATATATCCTCACCCCAGGGACGAATTGGGTCCCTCCTACATCAAGGCGTGACGAAATTTATTCATGGAATGGTTTGGCGCTGAAACAGTAGACGGCCCACGGAGAAAAGGGAATGCTCACGTGATGTCCGCCAATTGAAAATCAATTGTCTGAAGCATTGGATTGGCTATTGGGCATTGCCGTTGATTTGTTGGCGCAATTTCTCTCTCTCTCTCTCTCCCTCTCTCTGTCTTTAGAACTGATATAGTTTCAATTCCCAAACGGCCATAATGGATATGTTCCTCGTGAAGCATACATGTTTAGCTCAGTATTTTGTCAACTTGTATCATCGCACTGTTTTATGGGGAGGAAATTTTACTGCGTAGCGGACCGGAATAGCAGATCTATAGTCTATAGCGAAATGAGTGCCATGGCCGCCAATGTTGGTAAATGTCATCCAGTAATCTGAGGAGAATATTTTGTACATCAGAAATCTCGGGTACTTGCTGCCCGCTACATTACTTCATAGCTAATGGAAAATATTTATTTATTTATTTATTTCATCGCAGGTTTATGCCGCACTCAGGAATATTTCACTTATAATCGATGGGGGAAACCCACGACTATCCGCAGCTAGGTTGCTGCAACCGGAAAAGTGTGTGTGTAGGGAGGGGGGAGCGAACATGAACTCACGGCACATGGCTGGCCTTGAACTCACTGCGATCGCATTGGTAACTGCATCTCCCTCCCCCCCCCCCCCCCCCAACACACACACACACCACCACCACCACCACTCATGCCGTCTTGATGAATACTGATTCCGCGCGAGGACAAAAGTGGTGAGTTGGACATGCTACGAAGGTCAGTCTTTTTATAGTGGCGGCAGAGATATTAAGTGAACATGAAGAGCGGCACATGCGCTGTGAGGAGTATGGGTTATGAACCTGATCACATGAACGTATTATGCCCTGACGAGACTGGCACGACGTGAAAACACGTCACGTTCTCTTTAGCGATATGACTTCGCAATGCATTTGGAGATTTTTTCCTCTGACATCATCGTCACGACGTCATCAGAGCTGGCTACTAAATTTTTGGACTGATCGTTGCAGTCTTGGGGAAATCTATAATGTCATTTTTAGCCCATGAAGAAAGATGAGAAATTCTATTATGTTATTCCTCGTGTTGTTGAGTAAGGCCTGTCGTTAGTACATGTAGGTTGTAGATAAAGGGAGTGAACCGGTGTGGACCACGTGTCCGTTATTTTCCACCTGTTGAGTTAGGCCTGTGGTGAACCAGTGTGGACCACGTGGTATATTATACCTGTCCCTTATTTTCCACCTGTTGTTGAGTTAGGCCTGTCGTTAGTACATGTAGATAATAAAGAGAATAAGCCACGTGCTTTTTACGAGTCTGTGATCCACAATAACCTGCTGACAACAAGCCAAACTCAGCCGCAGATGAAATAAAACTGACTCCTCTAATACACGTCATGGTCCAAGCAATCTGACACCAGACACAAGCATGTAATCTCAAACAAATAGGAATCAGTTCAGTTTTACATATTGAAAGCCTCATTTAACAAATATTCTGGTATAACAAATTCGCGTGCAGATGTAAAATGAAGCCATTCAATGAGAGTCTGTTCACGAAGGCCATAGTTGGATAAATTTAACCCACGCGTACATTCGGCGATGATATATTAAATATTGCGGCAGTGAAAATTTTGTGCAGGATTCTATCATCACTCTGTTTATTTATTTGTTTGATTGGTGTTTTACGCCGTACTCAAGAATATTTCACTTATACGACAGCGGCCAGCATTATGGTGGGAGGAAATCGGACAGAGCCCGGGGGATACGCACGACCATCCGCAGGTTCCTGAAAGACCTTCCCACTTACGGCCGGAGTGGAAGCCAGCATGAGCTGGACTTGAACTCACAGCGACCGCATTGGTGAGAGACTCCTGGGTCATTACGCTGCGCTAGCGCGCTAACCAACTGAGTCACGGAGGCCCCGGATTTACATGAAGATGGAAAGCTGTTTACACATGGTTATGTTTACCAAATTTGTTAGTATGTTGTGATGGTGTACCTGATGATCAAAATCTAATGGCAAATTATCAGGTGACCTGGCGTTTGAAACTCGTCCATTTTTGCACCAAATTGGCAAAATGTTGGCAAACTATCAGCTGTATATACCTGATGAGGGATATATGTTTGTAAGCCCCAGCTTTATTTGATGACGGAAAGCTGTATGCAAGTCCCAGGTTTACTTGAGGACAGAAAGCTTTTTGCAAGCTTCAGTTTTACTTGATATCGTAAAGCCGTTTGCAAGTCCCAGTTTTACTTGATGTCGGAAAGCCGTTTGCAAGTCCCAGTTTTACTTGATGTCGGAAAGCCGTTTGCAAGTCCCAGTTTTACTTGATGTCGGAAAGATGTTTGCAAGTCCCAGTTTTACTTGATGTCGGAAAGCCGTTTGCAAGCCTCATTTTTACTTGATGTCGTAAAGCCGTTTGCAAGCCTCAGTTTTACTTGATGTCGTAAAGCCGTTTGCAAGCCTCAGTTTTACTTGATGTCGTAAAGCCGTTTGCAAGTCCCAGTTTTACTTAATGTCGTAAAGCCGTTTGCAAGTCCCAGTTTTACTTGATGTCGGAAAGCCGTTTGCAAGTCCCAGTTTTACTTGATGTCGGAAAGCCGTTTGCAAGTCCCAGTTTTACTTGATGTCGGAAAGATGTTTGCAAGTCCCAGTTTACTTGATGACTGGAAGTTGTTACTACGTATACGTGATATTGGAAAACTGGCGGCAATTACCAGGTGTATCGTACCCCTTTCGTGCAAAACTAATTGCAACTGATCGAGTGTATCTGAAGATGGAAAACTATTTTGTTAATTGCTATGTCCGTTTACCTGATGTTTGGAAACTGTACGCAAACTTCGGTTGAAGTTGATAATTCAGAACTGTTGACAAATTTACCGATGGGGAAAAGTTGCTGATAAAGATCGGGCATACTGGTAATTGAAAACCGGTAGCAAATAACCTTGCGCATGATTCTCTTAAAATGGTGCATACTTTTGTTGGACATTGCGATCAAGCCGGAACAGTTTAATTTTTTCTGATATTTGCAAGTCACGTGACAGTCAACCATCACCTTTAAAGCTGAGAATTGGTGAAATGACAAGCCTGTATATGTACTGTCTCAGTGTTAAAACTCGTTCAACTGTATGAGCAAACACCAAAGATGCAGAGATTTAAACTTGGCACTTCGGTTTACGTCGCAGACAGCAAAAAAACAGATTGAGTGATCTTCCCCACACTATTATAAAAGAAACGGCTCATGCTGTCCTCCTGTGCGTGGGAAGGTCTCCAGCAACCTGCAGATGGTCACGGATTTCCTCCAGACTATCCGGTTTCCTCCCACCACAATGCTGGCCGCCGTCGTATAACAGAAATATTCCCGAATACGGCGTAAAACACCAATGAAATAAACAAATGAATGTATCATAAAGGAAACAAATAAGACAGTAAGTTTCGACAGATTTTATTACTAAATGACACCTGACAAGACTTGTGGGAGTGACATCTTCTGACTGAACCAGGAAAGGAGTTGGCATATTGGTACTGTTAACTAAGTGACCACTAACTCAACTAAAGTATGGTAAGTTAAACTTAATTGTTACATTGGTCTGAGGTTAACAACGGGAACAAATGTAGGACTACATGCCTGCGTGAAGTGTGGAGTGTTGGACTACCCAAATATCATGCTTGCTCATGTGGAACATGATTTCTCATCATATCTTTATTCGTTGACACTCCGTGCAGGTTTTTTGTGAGCAAACCCCACAAATTAATTCTCTTTTGGCATGGCATACAGTGGCTATGAACTTAAAGTTGGATACTGGTATACTGATTTGATGATTTTTTTCTCTGTCTTTGTCCGACGTACAATCATTATTCTGCTATAGTATTGTGGGTTACGTTGTCCTACTCCGTAGAGCTTTTCATCTACAGTCCAATCACCTTCTACTCCAGCGTCTCTGACCTTTCATGAACTGAAACAAAGGGAAGAAAAGTAATTTTTATGAATCACTCAGTTTTTTATTTCATACATATGTCCAGCGCACTTGGTGCTATATTCGGGAGATGTTTTTCAGTCATACACAAATGTTACCACCTTGACACCATCTTGTACACAAGCTTTTACAAGTATCTATGTTGGCGCCAGATCAGATGTGGCGGGGTAAAACCTAATGTGCTAACATATGAAAACCGCTTTTGTGGCTTAATGGCCAGAGCGTCCGCCTCAAAGTCGGGAGATCAGGGATCAAACTCGGGTCCGGTCATACAAGTACATGTGCTAGACTTCAAAAATGGTGCTTGTTGCTGCCTCATAACAGAGGTTAGAGCAATGAAAAAGGACTGGTTGGCCCGGTGTGAGTATAATGTGACTGGGTGTGACTGTTGTCGTGTCTGATGTCTTTGGCATGATACTTCAGTGGCGGAAGCACTTTGGCGGCATGGACTCGACCTGCCACAAGAAGACCATATGTGCACATCCCTAATGGTTCCTCGTCGTCGTAGTACCGGAAAATTGCTAAGTACCACGCTAAACGCCAAAGCATACAAACGTACAGGTACATATAAATAGGCCTACGTATGAAATGTGTGATGGCTGAGTAGATTGTTATTGTTATAATCTAATAGGTTATTATTACATGTATGTTGCAGTGCAATAACATAATTTATTAAGTATCGTTCAGAAAACATAATATTATACGTTTGTCACAACCACGCGCTTGTGCACATCTGTGTGTATATCTAGCAATGATTGACAGAACAAAGGTGTTTGGAATCAGCGCCGGAGTTCGAGCAGTTTATCCTGTGTGAGAAAAGGGAAAGAGTATTTCTATAACAACTTGGTTGTTCATCTTCAAATTCATCTTCAATAACCACCTAATACAATACGTGCCCCAATAACCACTTAATACATAATCCGCCCCAATAACCACTTAATACATAACGTACCCCAATAACCACTTAATACATAAACCGCCCCAATAATCACTTAATACATAACGTGCCCCAATAACCACTTAATACATAACGTGCCCCAATAGCCACTTAATACAGAAACATCCTCAATAACCACTTAATGCATAAACCGCCCCAATAATCACTTAATACATAACGTGCCCCAATAACCACTTAATACATAACGTGCCCCAATAACCACTTAGTACAGAGCCATCCTCAATAACCACTTAATGCATAAACGCTCCTAATAATCACCTAATACGTGAACGGGCCTAATAACCACTTAGTACAGAGCCATCCTCAATAACCACTTAATGCATAAACGCTCCTAATAATCACCTAATACGTGAACGGGCCTAATAACCACTTAGTACAGAGCCATCCTCAATAACCACCTAAACGTTACACAAGGCCCCTGACCGCGGAGAAACTTGTTCCACTTCTTTTTTCATCTATAGCAGAGAAATACATTTGCCCAGAAATGTGTCTGTGACAATGGTGGTCGATCAGAATGAGTCTACGATGTCAATGCACAGAGCAAATCTGAGCCTCTACATGAAACAATGAAGCTCTACTGTAGACTTCAAACAATCCCCATAGCCTTACCGTAGAAGAGACTTGGATTTTGCTTGAATAATCCTCTGGAGAACTTATTCTAGCGGCTAAAGAGGATTATCGCTTAGAGTACTAACGGAATCTCATTGAAATCCACATCTATGGAGAACAAAGATTCACGGAATCCTGCCTTCCTGAGGCAGTTCTTAAATAAATGATGAGGTACAATTGACTCTTTTGTATGTTTGCTTGATAAGCTAATATTGATAATAGCAATCTGCAAATTAAACAGCCTACACTCTCGCCTCCGACATAAACTAACCAGCTAACGTTGATATTTTTTCCTAACGTTTGCAGTTCAGTAGACGTGTCTTGTCTTTTTTTTGAAAATATTATCTGTAAATTTTACACTGGTAAATAATTAAAAGTTTTCTGGTTAATTCGGTTTTCATTAACTACGGGAGCACTTCCAGCGTATTTATGTACCGGTATTGCTATTTTGTTCAGGGGTCCCAATGTGTCGTTCTGATATAATCGCACACTATAATTAGGAATGGCTGAATGGAGATAGCGCCTCTGCTGATATTGGGAGCCATCTCGAACCATGGGACTTAACTGGTATAACAAAATTGACAGCTCTGGGTTAATTTTGAAAATTGTTCAAGGTCAAAACACAATGTAAATGATGGCCAATCCCTCAAATTTCAGTATTATCACTGATATGTGATTGATGAGGACGATCGATATTAAATATTGTTGCACACGATATTTCGCAAAGGGATTCGAGTCTCGAGTCACATGCATGCATATTTAATTCTCGGCCGAGCCTAGGGTATGTAATCACTGTAGTAGCAAGTCAATTTCAACTCCCTTCGCTCACAAACGTTTGTGATATCGCACTAGGCTTTTATGGAACTACTTCACTCCATTGTGATTCTAGGTATATGGTTTGAACATCCACTACATGTTATCCTCTTCAAAGACATCTCGGAGGAACAGATAGGTGTCAGTCTCAAACATGTCGCATATTCAGGCCGTACACATATACTCTCAAGAAATAATCTGTTGGATATAACAGAAAATCTCTTGTTTGAGTGAGGCTAGAATGTATTGTTATTCCAGCAGATTATTCTGTTAAATATAACAGAAAGTCTTGTTGTTTGAGTGAGGTTAGAATGTATTGTTATTCCAGCAGGTTATTCTGTTAAATATAACAGAAAGTCTGCTGTTTGAGTGAGGCTAGAATGTATTGTTATTCCAGCAGATTATTCTGTTAAATATAACAGAAAGTCTTGTTGTTTGAGTGAGGTTAGAATGTATTGTTATTCCAGCAGGTTATTCTGTTAAATATAACAGAAAGTCTGCTGTTTGAGTGAGGCTAGAATGTATTTTTATTCCAGCAGGTTATTCTGTTAAATATAAGAGAAAGTCTGCTGTTTGAGTGAGGCTAGAATGTATTTTTATTCCAGCAGATTATTCTGTTAAATATAACAGAAAGTCTTGTTGTTTGAGTGAGGCTAGAATGTATTGTTATTCCAGCAGGTTATTCTGTTAAATATAACAGAAAGTCTGCTGTTTGAGTGAGGCTAGAATGTATTTTTATTCCAGCAGATTATTCTGTTAAATATAACAGAAAGTCTTGTTGTTTGAGTGAGGCTAGAATGTATTATTATTCCAGCAGGTTATTCTGTTAAATATAAGAGAAAGTCTGCTGTTTGAGTGAGGTTAGAATGTATTTTTATTCCAGCAGATTATTCTGTTAAATATAACAGAAAGTCTTGTTGTTTGAGTGAGGTTAGAATGTATTGTTATTCCAGCAGGTTATTCTGTTAAGTATAACAGAAAGTCTGCTGTTTGAGTGAGGTTAGAATGTATTGTTATTCCAGCAGGTTATTCTGTTAAATATAACAGAAAGTCTGCTGTTTGAGTGAGGCTAGAATGTATTTTTATTCCAGCAGGTTATTCTGTTAAATATAACAGAAAGTCTGCTGTCTGAGTGAGGCTAGAATGTATTTTTATTCCAGCAGATTATTCTGTTAAATATAACAGAAAGTCTTGTTGTTTGAGTGAGGTTAGAATGTATTGTTATTCCAGCGGGTTATTCTGTTAAATATAACAGAAAGTCTGCTGTTTGAGTGAGGCTAGAATGTATTGTTATTCCAGCAGATTATTCTGTTAAATATAACAGAAAGTCTTGTTGTTTGAATGAGGTTAGAATGTATTGTTATTCCAGCAGGTTATTCTGTTAAATATAACAGAAAGTCTGCTGTTTGAGTGAGGCTAGAATGTATTGTTATTCCAGCAGATTATTCTGTTAAATATAACAGAAAGTCTTGTTGTTTGAGTGAGGTTAGAATGTATTGTTATTCCAGTAGGTTATTCTGTTAAATATAACAGAAAGTCTGCTGTTTGAGTGAGGCTAGAATGTATTTTTATTCCAGCAGATTATTCTGTTAAATATAACAGAAAGTCTTGTTGTTTGAGTGAGGTTAGAATGTATTGTTATTCCAGCAGGTTATTCTGTTAAATATAACAGAAAGTCTGCTGTTTGAGTGAGGCTAGAATGTATTTTTATTCCAGCAGGTTATTCTGTTAAATATAACAGAAAGTCTGCTGTTTGAGTGAGGCTAGAATGTATTTTTATTCCAGCAGATTATTCTGTTAAATATAACAGAAAGTCTTGTTGTTTGAGTGAGGTTAGAATGTATTGTTATTCCAGCAGGTTATTCTGTTAAATATAAGAGAAAGTCTGCTGTTTGAGTGAGGCTAGAATGTATTGTTATTCCAGCAGATTATTCTGTTAAATATAACAGAAAGTCTTGTTGTTTGAGTGAGGCTAGAATGTATTGTTATTCCAGCAGGTTATTCTGTTAAATATAACAGAAAGTCTGCTGTTTGAGTGAGGCTAGAATGTATTTTTATTCCAGCAGATTATTCTGTTAAATATAACAGAAAGTCTTGTTGTTTGAGTGAGGTTAGAATGTATTATTATTCCACCAGGTTATTCTGTTAAATATAACAGAAAGTCTGCTGTTTGAGTGAGGTTAGAATGTATTATTATTCCAGCAGATTATTCTGTTAAATTTAGCAGTTGAACATAAAAATTATATTAGACCAACAGGATGTTTAATATTATACACTATTGTGTTATAGTAACAGAATACATTCTCGCATCACCAATGCTGACAAGAGACGTTAAATTTAACCGTTTTTATTTTAGTGTAAATACATAGCATAACACGAGGAGGTGGAGTTCAACTTCTTCGTGACCTAGGGCTTAGAATGGGGGCTTAGCACAATGACTCTCACCAATGCGATCGCTGTGAGTTCAAGTCCAGCTCATGCTGACTTCCTCTATGATCGTGCTTGAGAAGAACTGGCGGCAACCTGCAAATGGTGGTGAGTTTCCTCCTGGCTCTGATTGGTTCCTCCCACCATAATGCTGGCCGCCACGGTATAAGTGGAATATTATAAGTGGAGTACGCCGTAAAACATCAATCAAATAAACAAAATCCAGGAATGTCGCCAGCAAACTACCAGTCTTCATCGGGTACAACTAACAAACCGCTTTAAGACTCATCCGAACCCACAGGTACTATATACTGCCTGTGAGTTCTTAATTAGGACACACAGTTAAGGTGAGGGTTCAAACCCGGCCACGGTCAAGGATTTTGCAGATTCTTCTGTCTCACTGTAGACTGCCATTTGCACAGTCTAAAGTTCGTTGCAGAAAACTTGTCTCCCGCCAATATGGTATTTGTATGTATTACGATACACGTGGGGAAGTTCGTTAGTAGCTCACATGCTCACATGTCCGCCACCAATAAAAATGGTCACCATCCTTGAATTCGTGTGAATTCCTGAATCACAATGAAATATAAATAAATTCATCACTCAAATATTGTTTAGCATTTAACAGAGAGTTCAGTATTTACGGCATAACGCTGTAACTATTAGTTGTAACCGTTTCTCTGATTCGAGAGGGGGGACAGATTTCACAAAATTTTCTGTTGAGCAATAGCGCTTGATAAAAGCCTCTTTCACCATTGATTAAGTGAAACGCAGCCATCACTTCCGCCTAGAAAGCCGCTGAATTCCCCTGAGGCTCCTGTTCAAATTGAATAGCACATACGCCTGAATTGGTAGCTAAGATAACGTCTTTGATGGTATAGGATCCAGCAATCAATCAATCAATCAATCAATCAATCAAAAGCCTTCTGTCCGACACACCGTGCTCAAAACAACCTGATCAATTGATCGGGACATTGAGAATCGGGGTAATGTCAGTGACCTAAAGTGCGGCGTAAACTGCTCGACACGGTACAGTCTATATAACCCTTGTACACACATGAGCTGTTACTTCAAAAACAGTTGTTATTTTTATAATTGGTCGCATAAAAATACATTTTCGGCAAGAAACAAATTAAGTCTATTTAAATATATAAAACGTGCCCATTCTTTTATTTATTTAGTTAACCATCGTTTAACGTCCCTTAGGAATTTTCACATACACGATGGACGTCAATTTTATAAGGAAGCCAGAATGCCCGGTATAAACCATTGACCTTTGGTATGCTGCTTATGTGCGTTTCCTACATATGACGAACAGATATCCACGCGTATTGATTGAAGATAAATTGTCTTTAATGAACGTCTGATTGCGTAAACAGTCACTGCAGCGTCGTGAACGGCTCTTTGTCACCAAAGCCCCACACAGTTTGAGCAGTGAAATCCACCAATGCCCTTTACAAGCCCGAGTTTTAACCCGCTCCTCCATGCAAATGAACGGCAAGCACCTTAAAGCATTTGCCAGGTTCCAAGATTTCTTAATCCCAGGTCCAAATCACCAACATAACGCACAGCAAACTGAAACTGTCCACAGGTTGAGAATGAGGGGTCGCATGCCACCGAGTACACAGGTGCAAGCTACATTCATTTCTATTCTCGCATATTATCAGGAAATATTGGGGACTTCGGATAGCGAAATTTAAAATTGGCTGTGCCGAAAACAAAGGCTCGTTTTACTAGTTCTAGGGTTTTATCGTCATGATTTTAGGCAAAAATAGATCCGCAAACCTTCATGTTTTTATACCCTGTCACGATATGTGATACACAGGAAAAGGGATAGTGATCGTAAAACATTAGTCTTTGAATCTAACCGGGTGATCAGTATCAAAATTTTATTTTTCAATCCGAAAAATGTTTAATGTCAGTTTTAAATACAGCAGTTGTCCACAAGTCACAATCAAAATCCCTCGTCGTAAATGCGAAATGGCATCGTCTAAACCGTGATGAGACTTGAGCACCTCTCGCTCATAATTGGTTTAAATGTTAAAGTTCTCAGAGGTGTGTTAGAATTTTTAATGATAAGACATGGGCGAAATAAATTGCTTTCCATTGCGACAAGTGGGGCTTGTGACCCCCCCCTCTATTATAATGGTGTGATAAAACAACGGGTCACCAATATTTGATCCCAGAGGGCCCACCGGTGCATTCTAAACCCTTCATAATATATGTAGCACGCCATATACGGGGCCACAAAGGGCCATAAAGACTTCATCCCAAGTCTTAATCCTGTTTTATGCATTAACACTTTGTGATTGACTGGCTGTGACCGACCCACTGATAAAGTCAGGCGATAATAACATAGTGAAACGGTTTAAAAGGGCCTATTATAAAGCCAGGGATTAATATTAACTAATTAGTGACAGAAGGGAACGGCACCGCTAATTTACAGACGTGCCGTGCAAGGGCTCATTTTGTGCAGCTGGAATGATGATCTGGTAGTCTTAATGCACAAGGCCTCTTGTAGGGCGGACCTATTATACCACTTAGCCAGTAATACCGGTGTGTAATAATATACCACTAGAAATAAAGGTAACTGCAGTTATTTATTATACATGTGACAACACCCGATGGAAATCTGATGGGGCCTTATAATACCATATTGATCACTAATGTGACGGTGAGTCGTTTATGGGATGAGCATAATTTAGATAAAGTGGTGTCCACTTTAATCAGGATGTTTGATGTGTAACACGGGTTGATAGCCCCGCCACCCGGGAGTACTGCGTTTGCTTAGGAAAGTCACAGGTGTAAACCATTAAACGTTGTATTAGTCGACGCCTGTTGTATGGCTTAGTAATCGTCATAAAGCTACAAGGAGGCACTTCGTGATATGACAAAACAAGGTAAATCATAAATATCATCCACAAAATCTGCGATCTGGTTTTCATTCCACAGCCTTTTGTCTGTCGGGAAACTTGAGTGTGTATATACGCAGAAGCGGTGCCATACACTGGTAATAATCATATATTGGCTCTCCTGGAGTTTTCATATATATGAGAAAACAGGAACGTAGAGCATAATAGATATATGATCTATGGAGGAATGTTGGCGAGAATACGTGGGAAATGAAACCAGCAGAGGTCACCGTGCTCAGGTTTTCACTCTTGTCTATCCCCATTGCGCCTTCCAGTATATATTATCATCTAAACAGCATTTGTGATTTCTCAAGGCAAATACCCCAAGGTTCAAATCGAGAAGATTTGATGAAGGCTTGGTGATGGGTTTGAAATGCTTAGACATCCCCCTGGGTTTATTTCGGCAAAGGAGATAATATTTCAAGTGGGACGTCTGTTTGTCGTGGAGAATGAAGCATGACAACCTCCAGTAACGTTTTGGCTTCGCGTTTGCTTCATGTTGGCTTCGTGTTAGCTTCGTGTTTGTCGGTTTTATGAAACTGTTACAGAAAGTGTTCACTGCGTGGTTCAGCGTTTTATCTATTGATTCAAACTGAGAGTACCATGCACACTAGGCTGAGATAAATCGTGTCGATTTTATGCTTGGAACATATCAGCTTCCTTTTCTCCAAACAAGGTCAACTACACCTTAGCTGCGACATTCCGCAAAACGTCAACTACGCCTTAGCTGTGACATTCCGCAAAACGTCAACTATGCCTTACCTGTGACATCCGGCAAAACGTCAACTACACCTTAGCTGTGACATTCCGCAAAACGTCAACTACGCCTTAGGTGCGACATTCCGCAAAACGTCAACTACGCCTTAGGTGTGACATCCCGCAAAACGTCAACTACGCCTTAGCTGTGACATCCGGCAAAACGTCAACTACACCTTAGCTGTGACATTCCGCAAAACGTCAACTACACCTTAGCTGTGACATTCCGCAAAACGTCAACTACGCCTTAGCTGTGACATTCCGCAAAACGTCAACTACGCCTTAGCTGTGACATTCCGCAAAACGTCAGCTACGCCTTAGCTGTGACATTCTGCAAAACGTCAACTACACCTTAGCTGTGACATTCCGCAAAACGTCAACTACACCTTAGCTGTGACATTCCGCAAAACGTCAACTACGCCTTAGCTGTGACATCCCGCAAAACGTCAACTACGCCTTAGCTGTGACATTCCGCAAAACGTCAACATTCCGAAAAACGTCAACTACGCCTTAGCTGTGACATTCTGCAAAACGTCAACTAGGCCTTAGCTGTGACATTCCGCAAAACGTCAACTACACCTTAGCTGTGACATTCCGCAAAACGTCAACTACACCTTAGCTGTGACATTCCGCAAAACGTCAACTACACCTTAGCTGTGACATTCCGCAAAACGTCAACTACACCTTAGCTGTGACATTCCGCAAAACGTCAACTACACCTTAGCTGTGACATTCTGCAAAACGTCAACTACGCCTTAGCTGTGACAAAACGACGATGACATCGTGAATGGCCTCTCTTAACAGATATAGTCAATCAGTGAAATGTGTATTTAGCATTGCTTTATACACATATCATTGGATCTAATAGATTGGGACATGGAGTTGTGTATTTAGGACAGCTTCATACACACACAGTTGGGTCTAATTGATTGAACATGGAGTTGTGTATTAAGGATAGCTTGATACACACACAGTTGGGCATGATCGGTTGGGACATGGAGTTGTGTATTAAGGATAGGTTTCTACACACACAGGTAGGTGTGATCGGTTGGGACATGGAGTTGTCTATTAAGGATAGCTTGATACACGCACAGTTGGGCCTGATCGGTTGGGACATGGAGTCGTCTATTAAGGATAGCTTGATACACACACAGTTGGGCCTGATCGGTTGGGACATGGAGTTGTGTATTAAGGATAGGTTTCTACACACACAGGTAGGTGTGATCGGTTGGGACATGGAGTTGTCTATTAAGGATAGCTTGATACACACACAGTTGGGCCTGATCGGTTGGGACATGGAGTTGTCTATTAAGGATAGCTTGATACACACACAGTTGGGCATGATCGGTTGGGACATGGAGTTGTGTATTAAGGATAGGTTTCTACACACACAGGTAGGTGTGATCGGTTGGGACATGGAGTTGTGTATTAAGCTTTACACACGTAGGTCGGTGTGATCGGTTGGGACATGGAGTTGTGTATTAAGGATAGGTTTCCACACACACAGGTGGGGCTGATCGGTTGGGAAATGGAGTTGTGTATTAAGCTTTACACACGTAGGTCGGTGTGATCGGTTGGGACATGGGGTTGTGTATTAAGGATAGGTTTCCATACACACAGGTGGGCCTGATCGGTTGGGACATGGAGTTGTGTATTAAGCTTTACACACGTAGGTCGGTGTGATCGGTTGGGACATGGGGTTGTGTATTAAGGATAGCACACACAATCGGTGTCTGATGGATTGGGACATGGAGTTGTGTATTAAGGATAGCACACACAATCGGTGTCTGATGGATTGGGACATGGATACAGAGGCATCTTAACGGCGCACACAACTCTCATATAGCATGGAGGCCCTGTGCCATGAATGTGCTATACCTCGGTAACTTTGGGTTTACCGGTATACGAAGTAATTCTTCCATTTTGAAAGATCCTCTTAAATTGGAAACATCCTGTTCCAATTACTGGAGCACTATAATTTCTACGTCCTGCAGACTCCCGTCCGTCATTATAGGGTACCCATGTCGATAATCAACTCGTTGGAGGGTGGATCCAACAATGGCGAACGTTTCATCCTTAAACTCTTTCGGACCAAAGCTGTGTAGACTATTTGCTCGTTGCTGCCTTTGTAATGACGATTTGCGGGAAACTCTCAACGTATGGTACTCGTGTATTACAACACAACAAACTTAGTCCAGCTTGTACCGGAGTCGACATTTTGTATGGTACATGCTAAATGGCCTGATAATAAATGGCCGGGGTTTTGCAATAAATGATCTATACTTACGCCAAGGGAAGGTACACAGCCTGCAGTGACGGGATTATGGACAAATCCGCGTGGACAAAACGTTCTCTTCATGGGTCGAGGTCTTTCCGTATCTGATCTCCAGACTCTGTAGTCCCGAATAGCGGGGAATGGATTGTCTATCTTGTGCATTGTCTGGATTTCTCGCTCCTTGTCCTCCAGCTCGTTGTCTTCCGGGTCAAAGTACGCCTCTGAGAGCACTGTAACGGGAAATGCAAATATTATTTTATTTGGTTGGTGTTTTGCTCAAGGAAATGGAAATAAACTTTTCTTAACGTATTATGATTTCAAACCACGGACCAAACAGGCACGAATGACACCTCTTTCCTTAAGGAACTTTTCAAGCTGACAAACGTTCAACACCTCAGTTTTCTCCATATTTGTCTAGTCTAAATTACTTTTTATGAAACTTTTCTGACGCACATGTTATAGTCAATGTGATCAAAATCTAGTTGTCTAACATTTTGGACAAGGCATGCACATTCAGCTTCTTCATGACAGTTGAGTGCACACCAGCTAATTCAGCTTCTTCGTCATTGTTGAGTGCACATCAGCTAATTCAGCTTCTTCGTGAAAGTTGAGTGCACACCAGCTAATTCACCTTCTTCGTCACACAAATTGTTGACTGCAGCTAATTCTGTTTCTTCGTCATTGTTGAGTGCACATCTGCTAATTCAGCTTCTGATCTGTGTGGCGAATTGGACACTCCTAGACAAGCGTTTGTCGTTTTCAGGTGTCAGATGATATTTTCCCTTCCCAGTAGCCAGTTAATTACGTGCTTAACATGGCGAGGTCCTTGGATTGGCTATGTCACGTTGACACCCTCCATATGCACACCGGACCAGTTTCGTCGTGGTCACGTTCTCACTAGACTCTACCCGACATGACTAGATCATTATCATCTCACTGGCTTATACGATCGACATTTGCGCTCATCCCGCAGGACTGTTAATTTGCATTTCTCCCTAAAATCTGGCTCTAGCCTCTAAATACTCGCAGCTTTCTCGACAAAAAGTTCTGATTTCCCCCAGACGTTTTTTTGTTTTTTTCGTAACCTCACAAGAATGAAATGTTTCCTTTTGTGCAATATCATCCACTTTGTAGAACATGTCTGTACATTCTCTTCATGCATACGGTATTTATTTTCATTGTCTGCTTGATGTATTTAAGGGTCGCCGCATCACTTTTACCAAACCAAATAGGTAGCTCAGTTCGCGTGCACACCGAAGGATTGTGCATACGGGAAATACAGCATTTGTACAACTGTTTCGTCTTTTTGTGGTAAGTATTTCATGGAGAAATACCTTTAGACGTTTCCCAACCCCAAGTCTCAGAGCTGGCAATATACACAAAAATAGGGTCTCTGACAGCTTGATATGTTTGCGTCGCTTTCAGTAGCATACTATTTCGATCATGTGACGACGATATTTCCGAAGGCCGTGTCATTGCCGCCAGGGTAGCCCTTACAGCGCATGCGCCGCTCTCTACCCTCGCTCTACAACACAGCCATGAAGCATACTAGCTAATTCTGTGCAGACATTTTGAACGACACAAAGTTCATTGAGACCATGGTGGTGACGCAGGATGTGAGGTCAGATAAAGAGCATCGACCTTTATTTCTAGTAATAAATATGAATTCTCTTTATCTCAAACACGCACATTATCATTCCAATGGAAACCCAAAACAATGTTGCTATTGTTTCGCGCAAGGATATAAGTAGTGAGGCTAAGCCTGAAGACGTCCTAAGCCTGAAGAGGTCACACTTGTCAAGTGGATGCAGTAGTTTAAATTGTGCCTAGAGAGCGGCGCATGCGCTGTAAAGATCATCATCATATAAATATATAACGCAGCCTTTAATAAACATTTAATGTGATACCTCATAGAGTTATTCTTGGTTTCTATTGGTCACTATGCGATCGCAAGATATTCTTTAAAACAGGATGTACAATGATAACGCGATCGAGCAAAGCAAGTTCACGCTCAAGTAATATCTCATGTTCACGAGGAAATAGCCAGCGATCTAACTCTAATAACCAGCGATCTCCCCCTAATATTCAACGATCTCGTCTATACTGCAGTTATTTCCCTTTGTTTGCTCTCTGGCATCTACTGGACAATCTCTCACTCCTGTATGGACACAAATTTCAAAAACGATTTGAAGTACCAACTGAAGGTGTAGGTACACTGTTTTTCCGTATCATAAAACAAGTGACGTTAAACTCCTGCTCTGCACACGCTGAGCATCACTTCTCTCCAGCTGACAATCCTGAATTTTCGAGTTCTTAAATATTCTTTTATCGCTATTAAAGGTATTAAAGTCCTACAGTATCATGTGTCCTGGCCAATTACATCACATTTACTATAATACGGGTGTCTGAAAACAGTTTCACGAAAAATAATTTGCAGTATAGTTGAACGATGGAAAAACTGAGAAGACAAACTTTTGTGAACTTGAGCTGTTCCCTAAGGAAAGTGGTGTCAACATAAAAATGATATCAAAAACTTATTTGCTAATATGGTCTTTATTTTTTGTTCGAATTTTCCTGTCAGGAAAAAAGGGTCAGAGAAATTATTTTCCATGGTGGTTATTTGAGATTACCATCTAAGTCTTTATTTTGGTTGCATAATAATGTTCTATGTAAGGATATGATGCACGTCTCATATATTTATTTTAATGTAAATTTGCTGTTCATATTCAAACACATGTATTTAGTCTGAGTTATGATAATATTTATGAATATGTTAAAGATATAAGAATGTGTATAGTATATATAGGCCTAAGAGCGTGAAAGTGGAGTAGTAAGCTACATGTATTAAGCACAGCGATAATTCAATATACCGAACGTTAGTTGTACGGTGCATAGTCTGTGGCCAATTGTATTTCCCCTTGTGGCACCGAAATCCATAATCTACATCATTTTTCCAGCACCTGATACACAAATACTTGACAAGCGTAAGTCTGTTATATACAGAATGCCGGCAACCGTTTCATAGCCTGACTTCTGCAAACTTGTACACGCATCGTAAGTGTATTGATTTGAATATTACGCCTAGAGTCCCTTCACCTCTTCGTAACAGTGATCGTTGTGGAATTGGTGTCCAGGGCACTCAAAAACGCGTGTACAAGCTTGTGCGGATATGTAATCTTTAAAACGAAAAGACAATGCTAGACCAAATTTATACATGCATCGATAAAATATCCCACATTAAGTTTAATAGCCATAATTTTCTTATTTTTTGGTGATGTTGCATAACCGACATATCACAGTATAAAAAAGCAAAATCATACACATTTAGAAAATCAAAGGGAAGCGATGTTTTCAATTTTAACCAACCATGCACTACTTATGTCTGTAATCTGTGGACGCACCCGTTTCCGCTGTCGTAACACGGACACTGTTTTGCCGTTTAGCCATGTGAGTACAATGTACGAGTGATTCGGTTGCGGTAAGATTCCAAGCCTTTCTCCAGGTAGGTGTGGAGTATTCATGAATATTAATGAAAGATATCATCACAGGTCTGTTTCCATCCCTCCAAACCGAAATAACTAAGGTTGTATCATTTGTTACCTTTTCTTTAAAACAAACAATGCGGTGAAAATGTAAATGAAAATTAGTGTAGGCCTTTCTGAATTCCTTAGAATGAGGAGCGGGGCGTAGCTCAAACAACGAGGTACAAGGCCCTCGTGGGGACATATTCACACCGTCGCGTTTGTTGAAAGCCACGTCTCTTTCACCAATATGAACGTCACAGGTAGGGAAGTTCGGCAATGACTTGCTAAAGGTCGGTGGTTTACTTCCAACTCGCCTGTTTCCTCCACTCTGACGTCCGACCGCTATTCTATAAGTGAATAGATCTTGCGCATGGCGGTAAGCAACGAGCAAACAGATAAATAAATAAATAACGAAACACCATTCATATAACTAAATAATGTATAATCGCATGCCTTAATGCAACTTTATGCAGCGAGTTATCCAGTTGGCGTGTCGGGACGAATGAATGGAAATGAAAACTGCATCTTTAGAACAATTCAGAAGGGCGGATGATAAGTCTATAAATAGTTATGTACTTGCTCTATGACTGACAAAAGTCAACAGCATTTGTTAACAGCGTCAGGTGAGAAGACCTGTGTTCGAGGCTATCTCATTAATGCCCACTTTTCATTATTGTATTCTTTCGCCCGCGGGACCACCCGTGTTCCAACATAGTCATTTACAAGCCAAAAGCTGTTAATCACCCAGTCTTCAAATCCATGTGCCGCAAAAAACAGGCTTTGTCCTTCTTATAGCCGCATGTTCTAATGTTCGTCGTACAACTATCGGTCCCGTTAACACCGTTTAACATAATGAACTGTTCATTATGTGTACATTAACACCATTTAACCTAATGTGTTATATAGCAGTGATTATCTCTATAGAATTAATCCCATGACTCGTATTTATCAAGCAGCTGAAGTTATGCGCTCATTAACCCAATTTAACCTCATGAAGTGTCCTTGTATATATTAACGGCTTCACATTGCAGTCACCGATAAAGACGTTATGTGACATCAGCTTACACGCACCATGCACAGGTACATCCACATTACAATAGGCCAATGGAACTATTCTGTATTCTCATGAAACATGAAAACCCGTTGGTACATCGAATTAGCCACAGGCTATTGTTGTTTACGGCTTTCGCTCGACCGTAAGCAGAAATCCCCTATCGAAGCTAGAGTCGGTATAAATTTTATATGTTATAAAATACGCAGTTTTGGTATTTCCTCGCTTGGTGCTACGAAAAAAACATATACAACGCTTAAAGCGAAAATGAAACTTAAAAAAATGGAAATGTCTGCGCGTGGTGTTTCATTTAAATTCAACGCGGATGAATGACCCTTGGTACTTACTTAAGAAGAGTACGTAAGTATTCGCAAAGGCGTCCAAAGCACAATAAATCACTGGGTGGCATGTTGTGAAGCCAGGTGTTTTTTGTATTGAATGGTATATGGGACACAGGCGTGTGACGTATTGCGGGATAGTGCGACTTGAGATAGGAAAAGGCAGGAAGATATTTCACGTTGTCGGACACTGTGTCTATGACAGTTTGGGTTTTCTGTGAATCTTATATTCGATTCAAACAGATTCTGTTTTAAAAAGAAAAGCGAGACAGTCCTATTATGTTGTTTTCTGAAATCTTTCAATAGTTATCTATTTCACAGGAATATAGAAATGTCTTTATTTTCGATTCTTTCTTTCTTCATTTCCTTTTTACGCGGACTTAAAGATTATTTGAGTTATTTGGGGGGCGGTCAGATTTATAGACCATAGTAACTGATGAAGTTTAAAAGACACGCCTTCTTTCTCGCAAGATATCTCTATCCATCGTATTTTAAAACGAAGGAACATTATCGCGTGATACATTCCTGTTAGACTGTAAGTTGAAGCGACGGACTGAAACAACGGCCAGCTGATCCTCATTCTAATGGTTGAGGAACGTTGTATTCATCACATGGTCTAGCAGAATGTTGATCGACAATTATCATCAACTTCTGTCATGGTTATAAACGAAAACATTGTCAAAAAGGATTGACAAAGTGATGTCATTATTTATTTATTTATTTCACTGGTAAAGCTATATTACATCGTCTAGTGAGGTTCAAGTATATTTCAGCTTGATGACATGAATTGCTAGGGCAATGGATAACGGTCAGTTAAGACCGTCGCTGCACTACCTAGCAGGCACATAAACGTGATCAAATAGCGTCATTTAGCCTAGAGCCAACTGCCTTTTAGAAACAATAACTCGATTTGGGCAACAGTTTTTACAATAATGACACATCATGATTAGCCATAAGTGTAAAAGTCGGTGATTTTGGGATCCGTCAAGGGAAGCTGATATGTGAATCTTTTAGATTTGGGGACTGGGGGACTACATGAATCAGGGTGTCCGGGATAATCCCTCTGTTATTTTGATTATCGCTGGATTATGCTGTCCGTATATGATATAAGATGAAGATGTATGTTTCAATGTACGTGGATTACAAGAAAGCTCGAACGAAGAGCACTATATACAGGCTTTTAGACAAAGAGGGCGCAAGGGACGCGCGAACGGCGTAGACGACTCGAACTGAGGCGCCCTCTGTCGTCTCCACGGAGACATTTCTGGTTGAATGCAGAAGCAGGTAGTTCAGTCACTGACGTTTCCTCGCCAAATGTTGACACTTACTGAGACGACATACACAAATGACGGGTCCATTAACATTGTCTCTTACACACACTCCCCGAGGTTGTCGGCAAACTGTTATTTCGGCAGGACGGACTCCCTTTGGGAGGAATGCCGGACTCCATTTTCATTTTCTTTTACGTCGATCGGTCTATTAGCTAAAGTAAAGAGTGGAATTGTACAAAAGCAGCTTTTCATTAATGCCATCTTTGCATCTGGTCCCCATTTGCCCCAACTCTCACCGCACTGTCCAAGCTCTCGTCCACTCCATGTTGTCCCCAGTTCCGCAGCTGTGTTAAAACTCGGATCTTATGACAACGTTTGGAAATGCATTACGACTAAAAGCTTATAATTTGATGACTGGACAGAAAGTCTGGTAAACTCATTGGCGGGAGGGACAAATGAAACATCTAAATACACAGTTTCACAGCTGTTGTGTGGAAGCAAACTTCTTATAACGGCTTTCAAATGTAAAGAGAACTTACAAATCACCAACTGCCTTCAAGAGTACGACTAATTGCTCAACCCTTATATTCCTCTCAAAACATTTATTTCAACATTTGAAACCAATATATTATCTCGAAGAGGAACGAACGTTTGCAAAAGTTACCTGAATCACACGACGGGCTTTTATTGTATGTGATATCAAGTTTTTTTTTTAGTCAGTTAGACAGACGTGGTATAAAAGTCAATCGTGAGAGAGTATTTACAACAGACAATCATAAATTCTGAAATGCGCGTTAATGGTTAAAAAACACAGCTCTATATAAATTTACTGCTTGCATGAGTGTAGATATTTTGGAGTCAAGAAATTATCCTTCCCATCAAATTCCAAGCACTCTGGACAATTAACCATTAATGTCGTTTTCAGTCTAAAAATGCTTTATTGATCGGTGGTGCATGTGTTCCATAGTGGCACAAACCCCATTGCATATGTACAATGAAGTATTAAGGACTATTGAAATAGCCCATGTAAGGGACGTTAATCATTTGGTTCAAATTGCAGAGGTCATACGTAAAGGATATTGAAGATCGTTTGGATATGATTAATAAACACCTCATGAACAACAATATCACTGATGGCCGTGTATAGGTGTATTTATCCATGACATTTGCATATAGCGGCGTTTCTACGAACATGGGTGAATATATTCTTATGAGTCATGTTTGTCATAGAAACTTTTAGTCAGAATAGTGGATGCGTGGTGTAGGTGTTAATTCCCTTATTCTACCTGATTAGGGATCATAGTGTAGTAAAATAAACACTAATAACGACCCTGTGCTTCACATAATAATTACCCAAAATTGTCTTTTGATCACGAGAATCCTGGACGGAGCGTTTTGTTGATGAAATGGCCAAAGGTATTAGTTCATCCTATATTTAAGTTTCATTGTTTAGGGGATGTTTTGTAAGTAATCTCGGAATCATGGCACAATCATATGTTGTTATACCGAAATCTGTGGTGGGTCATCACTATTCGGGTTTACAACAAATCAGTCCGTCCAGTTGACTGTCTATCCCTCTATATTGTTAACAACCACTGGAATCGGATTTAAAGACGTTACCAAAATGACTGTGAGACAATAATGAAACTGTTGACTGCCCCGTCTTTCACATACATAGTTTCCCATCGAATCGCTGGAGACTTTGATGTAATTGTTTTTATGAAACTGATAATTTAAACCCTTCTTATTTTCCTGCGGTTGTTCTCACCATAATATGACTGTAATATTATCATGTGGCAATGGCTGCAATATTGCCATGTGGGAAGGACTATAATATTGCCATGTGACAATGGCTGTAATATTGCCATGTGACAATGGCTGTAATATTCTCATGTGGCAATGGCTGTAATACTGCCGTATGGGAATGCCTGTAATGTTGTCATGTGGCAATGGCTGCAATATTGCCATGTGGGAAGGACTATAATATTGCCATGTGACAATGGCTGTAATATTGCCATGTGACAATGGCTGTAATATTCCCATGTGGCAATGGCTGTAATACTGCCGTATGGGAATGACTGTAATGTTGTCATGTGGCAATGGCTGTAATATTGCCATGTGGGAAGGACTATAATATTGCCATGTGCCAATGGCTGTAATATTGCCCTGTGGGAAGGACTGTAATATTCCCATGTGGCGATGGCTGTAATATTCCCATGTGGGAAGGACTGTAATATGGCCATGTGCCAATGGTTGTAATATTGCCATGTGGCAATGACACATATTGCTGGTAGTAAAGCCATAATCATTCATTCATTAATTCATTCGGGGCCTCTTTGGTCGAGTGGTTAGCGTGCTGGCGCAGAAGAATGACCCAGAAACCTGTCACCAATCCTATTGCTGCGAGTTCATAAAGTCTAGCCTCGTGCTGGCTAATTTTGTGTCTGTCGCACGTGGGAAGAGATGCCAGCAACATGCGATTGGTCGTGGGTTTCCCCCAGGCCCGGTCCGGGTTTATCCCGCTATAATGACGGTCGCCCTTGTACAAGAGAGATATTGTTGAATCCGGCGTAAAACATCAATCAAATGAATCAAATAAACCATTCATTCATTTCAGCATTTTCCGGCCTGGTTTGCGGTATGGACACTTTGATCAATTATCAGTACTTCTTATGTTGTCGCCACCTGATAACTATAATTGATGTGGCCCCTGAAGACCGAACTGCGGCATATAGTATTAACTGCTGAAATTGTGCAACCTATACTCTGTCAGATCGCAAATCGCGTATTATAAACTTTACCACAAAACGCCGCAATATACCAGCCTACACTGGTACGGTTTTACTTCAAACACCGCAACCATAGACTCTGGCAAAGGCAGCTGTAACAACGCGTTCGCTACTGGATTACCGTACAATCCAGCTTAATGCAGTGGCACACTGAAAAAATGAATGTGTTACTTTTAGCAGAAAGTCTGTTGTCTGAGTGATGCTAGAATCTATTCTGTTATTCTTAACACAATATTCTGCCATATTCAACATAACATCCTGTAAGTCTAATAGAATATTTATGTCAAGTTAATAGAATACGTGTGTCATATTTAACAGAACAATCTGCTGCAATAACAGAATACATTCTAGCATCACTCAAACAAGAGATTTTCTGTTAAAAGTAACAGATTATTTTTTCAGTCCAAGATAAATCGAGTACAATTGCCTAATGCTATTGCCACATTGCAGTTGTATACTGAAAGCCGATGCTGAGTAATGTGCTGTGAATTATACAGTGCTAACTGAATCTGGACGAAAAGCAGATCGAGAAAAAGGTATGGAGTTTTTTTGTGACGGAATTGTTACACTCATGTATCAGAGTGGTTTCGCAACGTCAGTTATATACGATTTTGTATACCGATGCGCCCTCACCTTGTGCGATCTATGTGATGTGCAAACCGTTGTAAACGCACCTTTCACGTGTGTGTGCAATTAATTTTCACGTGTATGTGTGCAATTGATACTCACGTGTTTGTGTGCAATTGATATCCACATGTGTGTGTGCAAATGATATTCACGTGTGTTTGTGCAATTGATATTGACGTGTGTGTGTGCAATTGATATTCCCGTGTGTGTGCAATTGATATTCACGTGTGTGTGTAAATGATATTTACTTGTGTGTGCAATTGATATTCACATGTGTGTGTGTGTGTGTGTGCAATTAATATTCACGTGTGTGTGTGCAATTGATATTCATGTGTGTGCAATTGATATTCACGTGTGTGTTTAATTGATATTCACGTGTGTGTGAAAAGTGATATCAACCATGATAGACATCAGTGAGATAGTTTTACATTATAATGACAAGAACAGTAAAAAAAACTGTTGTCTTATCGCTGATTCTATTTTTGTTAGTAAAATTGAGCCAAATGTTTAACTGCAAAATGAGCAAAAAAGAAGAATTTATACACGATTTGTGCATACGGTCACACAAGCGTCGTCGACATTATCACAAAGTCTCCACCAGCCGGGAAATTTCTATTTATGTATTTGTTAAACTGTTATGAAGACAAACATTGCAAATCTTAGAGTGGTAGCGAGCTGTTATCTTGGAGAAACCTTAACAATTAAAAGTTATCATTATCACTAATATAATATAAATAGTATCTGACACAATATGGACAGTGAATTTGGGCGGTAAATGTGGCTCAGTGATGCTCGACTTTCTGAATGAGACCTTATTTTACTCGGCATGAAAGAGTTCAGACGGCGCTTAAGTACTCTGCCTCTTAAACTGACAAACATTAGGCTAATAAAGTTGCCCTCAAAGGAATATGATAAATGTGTTATCGGGGAAACTCAATACAAAGGTTCTCAGGTAAACCTAACGAAAGTGTTCGATTACCTAATACCTAATACCTAATACATGTCTTTTCTGAGAATCCTAACATATATGTTCTCAGAGAAACGTAATACGTATACTCTGAATAAACCTAATACATAGTTTGTAACAGAACGCAGTTGTCACATACAGTTGGTTTGGTGGTGTTAAAAACAAAACAAAAAAAATTCAAAAGGAGAGCAAAAATAATCTTATATCTCAACATGTATATGGGATATCATTGTGGCTGACGTTAAAAAAGATTTGTATATTGATTTGATGTATTTCTGAAGGCTCGGACCGCCCGATGCCGATGCGGGGATCTGATTGTAGGGGAGTAGTCTCTAAAGACTAGTCAATTGAAACAAATTTGTCTGGGACACATGGTTATTATAGGCAGATATAACTTAACCCTGTAGATTCATGTCATACATTATTTAATCTGAAATAACACAGGAGCACTTCGTTGAGTACTTTTCTAGATTTCCGAAATTATATCCAAGTAATGATGATGAAAGATGAGAAAAACGATGTCAGGTGTACGTTCAGTATTAACCCTATTTACTGTTTATCGTTTTAGATTGACGTTTTAGAAATTTAGACAGAGTGCTCTGCGGCTATGTCTGATCTATGTATGAAATATGAACAGCAAACCATGCCACGCCCCTGGATTGTCCAGAATAGTGAGATCGAATCGCAATGGTGTCATTTTGGTTTTCTTCATTTTTCTTAAAACTTTCTCAGTGAGGTTTTGAGATAAAGGAAGTCATATTGTTTTAGTTATTTTGTAAAAAAAAAAAGTTCGGAAATTTAGATCTACGTCTGTACGAAATGAAATAAATCATATTTTACAAATAAAAAGAAATTCAAACTACTTACCAGCTAGGACGATTACTAGTAGAGAAACTAGAAAGGCCACCTTCAGCATCGTGTAGGACTGGTTAGGAGACTCGGGGCGGATCGTGGAAGGTGAGCTGGGTGAGTTACTGCGAGTAAGCTGTACAGACTACACACAATGGAACACGGCTTCTGCTTATAAAATGATGTGGCCTTCACTATATGATGGTCAGCTATAGTTGTTATACCATCTTGAATCCAATCCTCCAGCGATTAGCGCAGCCCGTTTGTCCAATCATATAGCCTTCGGATTATTAGGACAGCCAATCAGCGTCCGCTGACTGCGCAGATTGGATAGCAATATCCACGGCTGTTAGATTCATTATTAATGTACATTAAACTGTAATGTTGGCTTTAGACTAAGAGCCTGTGTCGAGATAAACCACCAAGAGCGGGGGTAGGGGTGGAAGGGGCTTTGTTAGAATATCGTGGTATATCGACTAAAGTTACGATCCTCATGAAGGTGTAATAGCATTCCACTGTACAGTCAACATCCCTAAGGCCTACCCTGTACATGTACCCCGTGGGATGCCGTATGCATTGCTAATAAGGACATATGTACTTATGGGCTCCACACCACATCGGGTACATCATAAAGGGTTTTACAAGTCACCCTCCGCAGGGTTCTCGTGGCCGGAGGCAGGGTAGACAGGAAATTAAATACATGCATTTTTCATCAATAGCATTGGATTACGGTAATTGTACAAATGGTTTTACACTTGAAACGACCCGATAGAGTTTTCAAATGGTTGTTAGCGTAAATGATGGACAAAGCGATTCCCCCCATGACAATAAAAGTCCATATAACTATGCGGTTATAGGTCCTTCTGTTTCTCAAAGAACACGTGCACCATTTTCTCCCTATTAAATGTGAATTGACCTGTACCTTGACAATTGCATGAAAATTTACACCAGTGTTATAAATGTACTCTTGACATTCGCGATCAGCAAATACATTTGTAAATGGTTTGGTCGCTTTTTTTCTTAATATATTCACTGCTTTCTTACTTAAATACATGAACTGATTTCTTACTTAAATATATCTACTGCTTTTTTACTTTATTATATCTACTGTCTTTCTACTTAAACATATGTGCTGTTTTTTTTACCTAAATATATGTACTCTTTTCATACTTAAATATATTTACTGGATTCTTGCTTAAACATATGCACTGGTTTCCTTCTTAAATGTATATACTGGTTTCTTTCTTAAATATGTGCACTGGTTTCCTTCTTGAATATTTGTACTGGTTTCCTTCTTGAATATATGCACTGGTTTCCTTCTTGAATATATGTACTGGTTTCCTTCTTAAATATATGTACTGGCTTCTTTCTTAAATGTGCGTGTCTGAGTTGATCAAAATACTTGGTAGCCATATGACGGCAAAACACTTAACCAAAGACATGAGTACTGTTTACACAACTGTATCGACAGGTGCAGAGTATATTTTCGAAGACTACAATTTCTTCTAAACGTTGTTTGCATTGCAAAATGGCGGGTTTCCTACCTTATAATTCTGGACAACGTGTGCCTGTGCCCAGTATACAGACTGACACCGACAGACGCCTATGACTGATAGATTGTATTATATGTGTTACATTAGCGATCCTTGAACTTTCCCAACAGCAAACATGGCTGCCAACCATGGACGAGTACCGCCGATTGACCTTTCATCAGATATGGCCAATAATTAGTCATTGCCTTTATCGGAATGAGCTCGTTGTCCCTGCTGACAAATCAAGTCATTGATGCGCCATCCTCGCGAGATGTGGAAGCCAATCTATTAATGAGCAGAATCTTTATGTGAGAGAACAATTGTTGAATATGTTATTGTTTGACACCTTACAAGGGTCAGTCCGCCTCTATACACGCGTTATATGCTATTACACATTTTAACACCTTTTGCATGTAACTCGTCCAAAGTCCATACTAGCGTAGGGATATTCTCTTGAAACGTCATTCTTAAAATCTTAACATTTTCCACGTGTTAAATGATACAACATGTTAAATGCTGTAAAATGTTAAATGAGTAAAATTATAACTAACTGGTAACCCAACATTTTAAATGCTTTCATTTGTCCATCTCGTCCTGCCAGTATGTTAGATTAGAGGTTCTTTATAAGACTTCAGTTGTAAGATTGATTGATTGATTTATTTATTTGTGTGCTGTTTTATACGTACATTATGAATCTCTGTGGCAGAAAAGTGAACAGAATATGATATAAAAGATTAGTGCATAAATAGTAAAACTAGAGCAGTTATCGACGTTAAACGTTAAGTACGACGTTTAAACGGCGTTAAAGGTAAGCATACATACATACGTAATATCAAGTACTACTTTTCATATACGATATCGACCGGTAATTGCGAATGGAGATATGAAAATCAAACAGTTCGGTACTGATCAGAAGAGAAAAGTCTCATTATTGTGGTTCACGAGTATAAACCTATCAGCTGCATTAATTTGTATGTGATTAAACCAAAAAAAAAACTCCTACGGACATAATATTTTTCGCAAATCAGCTATCTCCATGGGTATAGCAGGCCCTAAAACCGCGCCAATACGGCAGTGTACCGTGAACAATATACCCTCTGAGAATTGATAAACCTAAAAGATGATTTGTAACTCGGCGTCTACCTCTCCATCAGTGTCGTCTACTGTATTAATTTTGCATACCCATCCTTTTATCAGCAGAAATTATACAAAACGGCTTTTCCTAGTAACCGGTAAATGGCACAACTAACAGATCGTTATAGAATGTGTGTATGAGTAGAGGGTAAGGATGGTTTAACGGTGAAGTGAAGTTATGTGTGGATCTGGGATTAGTTCTCACATTTACTGTGAGGATCTAAGGATAATATGCGCAATTCCAACAATGTCCTGGCGTGTCACCAATGTCCTGGCGTGTCACCAATGTTCCTGACGTGTCACCAATGTTCTGGCGTGTCACCAATGTTCCTGGCGTGTCACCCATGTCCTGGCGTGTCACCAATGTTCCTGGCGTGTCACCAGTGTCCTGGAGTGTCACCAATGTTACTGGCGTGTCACCAATGTTACTGGCGTGTCACCCATGTCCTGGTGTGTCACCAATGTTCCTGGCGTGTCACCAGTGTTCTGGCGTGTCATCAATGTTCCTGGTGTGTCACCAATGTTCCTGGCGTGTCACCCATGTCCTGGTGTGTCACCAATGTTCCTGGCGTGTTATCAGTGTCCTGGCATGTCATCAATGTCCTTGCGTGTCATTAATGTTCTTGGCGTGTTACCGTTGTCCTGGCGTGTCACCAGTGTCCTGGCGTCTCATCAATGATGCCCGCGTGTCGCCAATGTTCCTGGCGTGTCACCAGTTCCCTGTCGTGTCCCCAGTGTACTGGCGTGCCACCACAATTCTGGTGTCATCAATGTTCCTGGCGCGTCACCAGTGCCCTGGCGTGACCCCAATGTTCATTGGAACGTTGTTTCCAAAAGGGAGCGAGTCTGGTGTAGTGATTAAAAGAGTTACCTTTGACGGAATGGGTGCGGGTTTAACACCAGCCTTTATACTGGGAGAAAAGTTTGGGTCAACTGACTAACAAATCTGAGTTATACAATCGAGCTAATAAAACTGAGTTATATGAGCATGTCAGCTCAGTCATGAAGCGCTTCTGGTTATATTGTTAGCATGTCATTCATGTAGGGTGTGGTGCTATCTGAAAACAGTGATGACTTGAGCTCCCCCCCCCCCAAAACCCATTCCCCGTCCTTAGCCTCACCCTATCTGCGCTGAGACACAGCCCAACCACATCCCCAAAATCTTCCCCGTCCTTAGCTTCACCCTACCCGCGCTCAGACTCCCGAGCTGTTGTTACCCTTATCAAATAGCTGCGGTTCTTCAATGTGTTTTCATGAAAACAATGTAACCAATTGATAGGTTATCTTGTGTTTGTACATCCTGCCAAACAAGCAGAATGTCACACACACGGATGTTATCCGAAGGTACCCGGAGGAGCGACATTTTTTCTGTTCAACTTCCGTTAAAATGTCATAACGTCTAATAAATTAAGAAACGCAGACAGAATTATCGCTTATATGCTAGACTCAGAAATTGTTTGCAAGCGTTGTGGCATATTCCGTACAGCGCATGCGTCGCTCTCTACCTTTCGCTTTACATCACTGCCACAACTAGACTAGGTTGACCTTTGGAGCCACACATAGGCTTGTTTAGGCTTAGCCTCATCATGTGTGTCATCCCGCGGAACTATTTTATCAGCATTCATCAATAAAATTGTTAAGGCTTTGGTTAGAATCATGTGCTACATACTCTAGATAAAAAAAATGCATGTGTATAGCGTATTGTTAAAGACAAAGGTTGAGACGGATTGTTTGTGTTTTCTGACATCACTGCCAGCCTCATCACCATGACCCCAGTGACCCCTTCGTTGTTCAAGACTTCCGTACCAAATTTACTAGTGATGTCAGTGATGTAAAGCGAAAGATAGAGCGCGAAGCATGCGCTATAAGGAGTACGGGGTTTAGGAGCCAGGGTATAGGAGGATTGGGCATCTGCACGGGAGATTACACACACTTGAAATCGTTCTGCTACGCCCCAGGCATACAGGCTACACCAGCTTGAAGATGCCAGCCGTGATGCCGGGCCGCTTGTAATAAAAAATAAAACAATGACACGGCATTTATTTTTAGTTGAATAACGAGGAATTCTGACATCACATTTACACAGTTTAATAAGTGACTGACACGCATATACAGTAATTGAGGACAGCTGATACTTAGATATCAAACCCAACCCTGTCTGCCTTGATAATGTCCTGTTATATTACTGCGAAAACAATAGAAGTTCACGATTAAAATCCCGAGGAGCCAGCAACGGGTTATATTAAGGCAGGGATAACCTCGTACCACGGTGGGGTGGCGAATACAACAGCTAGCCCACACAAGCATGTCTTGTCTCACTGTGATCATTTCAAACTATAAAACACGAACAACACAGAAATATACAGACAGAATGAAATTCAACATTGTAATTTGAAATTTGCCTATTGTTTAGACTCCGCATGTGCCCGCGCTGATACTCGAGTCTCCAAACTGGAAAGTTAATGACCGTCCGCCTCAGACAATGGGTGTCGAGTGTCGACCGTTATTTTTCAGGTGAAAAATTTTCAATCATGAGACTTATTAGCTATTCTAACTATATACAATGGTCAGACCTCGACCAGATGTCACCTGGATATTGCATGCAAGGCATAAGTTAATCGTCGTCGGGCATTATATATTCCATAATACAAATCCCCCCGATTGAAACTGAATCACATACAAAAACTAATAAACGGTACATTTACTTGAAAGGAAAAAAACAGCGAAAAAATGAAGTGAAAATCGTGAGAAAGTTTATTGAAAAGTGTTTCTCATACCCATTTCTTTTTCACTGAATAAAAGAATCAGATGTTTTAGCTTTTGAGACCATATTCCTAATAAATCCAGTTCATGGCATGTCACCGACTTTTCTCTGGCTCTAAAATAGGTCTGTCCTATTCGTTGTGATTGGGATTGTATGTAATGTTATTGTTTGTTAAATGTGAGGACAACACAGCATCTCGAGGAATTCTACACCAGTGACGTCTTATGAATTGCATTTAGTTCATTTTTATCCACGTATAAATAATTCTTGCTTAGGTCATGATGCTAGGGGGGGGGGGTTAATTCATTACTAATTATGCATTTACATAAAGAGTTACATTAAAACCCTGCGTGAGGTAAATTGACAAGAGACCCTGTTTCATCAGTCATGACCATTTGAACGTTATCACGCTGCCGTCACTGGTCAGGTCTTACTCTCTATGCTGTATGTCTTTCACACTTTCGTCCTTGCTCGAGTCTTACTCTACACGCTAGAAGTCTGTCACACTGTCGTCGCTAGTCTGGTCTTACTCTCTATGCCGTACGTCTATCACACTGTCATCGATGCTCTAGTTTTACTGTCTACGCTGTAAGCCTGTCACACTGTCGTAACTGATCTGGTCTTTCTCTCTATGCCGTACGTCTATCACACTGTGGGAAGGTCTGACAGCAACCTGCGGATGGTCGTGGGTTTCCGCCGGGCTCTGCCCGGTTTCCACCCACCATAATGCTGGCCGCCGTCGTATAAGTGAAATATTCTAGAGTATGGCGTAAAACACCAATCAAAAAAAAAAAAAAAACATTCACCTGAATTTTATTCAGAACATTAAAGCGTAGAGAAGATTACTCAGACCCACCAGCTTTAACATACATAAATCATTGAAAAAAATCTTAACAGAAAATAAGCCACAGTACTTTAAGATACAGTTTTAATTCTTTGTTAATTTTTTGTGTTTTCAAATAACCCATACAATCTTTACCCCCACTTACAAAGGCCAGACATCCTACATAGCGTAAATAGTAACGCATCCGGGCTGGTGGAAGCCATGTATGAAGCCGTTACCTGTAGATTGCTTTTTGTTTGATGTCATAGGTCATACGTTTTACGTAGTTAACTACTTATTTACCTGATTTCCGTCTCGGGTTTACACGATGGCGCTCAGGTGGTTTGCGGGATGCGGGAAAGTTAAACCACAACCCTTTGACAGGTATCTCAGTGGTATAGTCTGAATAAATCTCCACATACATGAGCGCAAAAGATGCAACCCATCCTGACTTAAATCATTTCAACTGGTCGTACAAAGAGATGGTCCCAATCAGTCACTTATGATCATACGACTTTAAGATGGAATTTGCATACACCAAACACCTGGAGATTCATGAAAGCAACGTTGTCTTTCCAGTTCCATATAGTTAAGCATCAAAGCTTCTCGGCCCTTGTTATTTTGATGAAGTGTCACGTGACCAAACATTGAATACCGACTCGGTGCATTCCTTCCAACTGAAAACTGACGGATGTGTGTGGTTAGAACCCGACTCGACTCAGTTGGACCGAGTCTTAGATTTCTGACATTGTCAGAATACTACGATTGAGTACAACTGGCGTCGATTTTAGTTCAGTCGTGTCGTTATTTTAGCACGTACAAGAGCTTACGACACTATGGTTGGATTGCGTTGCTAGCACCGGTGGTAGCATGAGACGTTTAACCAGTGAGGTCGCGTGATCGAAACCAGCTCTCGACGTTTTGGTTGTGACTTTAAGTCTGGAGGTTTGTCAGGTTCCTAATATCGGTTGTTTACTCCAGACACTCAGCTTTCCTCTACCCAAGAATAAGCCTGAACATACGGCTCAACACACAGCAAATCAAGGAGCTCGTATGTGTTTCACTACTTTGCATCAGACACATGTGGGAATGGCTACAGAGATGTCGTCTATGGTTATGGTTCCAGTTAATACTTTGGCCGTTCTTCCATAAAATGTTGGAGTTTCTATGCCTTTATCTGCCACAGCTGTAAAATGCTGAGTACATGGCACATATGTTAGAATATTTGACAGACATTTAAAAGCTGTGATAGAAAACATTTTTATTTATATTTTAGACTATACATAACAACATTAACATCCCGGGTGTTGAAACGTGATCACTTAAATAAGCCAGATGGAGATTCGAACACCTAACCTCAATGGTGGAATTCCATCCAGTCCTTCTCCTGCCCCAAATCCCCTAACCTATACTAACTCAACAAAGAAACTGGACATGGGTAAAAACGTATTTTTTCTGTTCCAGGACTCCGAGCACCATATATTCAATCAAAATACCACAAGTAATTATTAATATTACGCCTCCGACATACTTTAATTACTTGTTTCATTTGACTGATATTTTACGCTGTATTGCCAGAAACACACAATCATCCGCAGTTTGCTGAGAGGCCTTCCCACGTACGGCGGGAGGGGAAGCCAACATACGCTGGACTTAAAATCCCAGCGACCAAATTCTTGAGAGGTTCCCAAGCCGAATCCCGAGTGGACCTATCTATTCTGCTGCAAGCATACAAACGGTTTAATTACGGTTTCAATGGTTGGTAATTGCCGCTATGGTATTAAGTCTTCATCATGTATTCAATAATGCAAGAGTTATGTAACAAACTTATAGTTATAGAGAGACAAAGAAAACTGGAGGCGTCGGTTCACTGACGCCGTACAACAAACACTGCTTTACGTGTAAACAGAATCTTGGCAGTCGGAGGTACAAGTGTAGGTATGCCCAAGGCAAACGTTCACTAACGCCGTACAACAAACACTGCTTTACGTGTAAACAGAGTCTGGGCAGTAGAAGATACAAGTGTAGGTATGCCTAAGGCCAACATTCACTAACGCCGTACAACAAGCACTGCTTTACGTGTAAACAGAGCCTGGGCATTAGAAGATACAAGTGTAGGTATATCCAAGGCCAACATTCACTAACGCCGTACAACAAACACTGCTTTACGTGTAAACAGAGTTTGGGCAGTAGAAGGTACAAGTGTAGGTATGCCTAAGGCCAACATTCACTAACGTCGTACAACAAACACTGCTTCACCTGTAGACAGATAGTCTGGGCAGAAGAAGGAACATATGTAAGTTTGTCCAAGGCCAACATTTACTAACGCCGTACAACAAGCACTGCTTTACGTGTAAACAGAGTCTGGACAGTAGAAGATACAAGTGTAGGTATGCCCAAGGCCAACGTTCACTAACGGCGTACAACAAACACTGCTTTACGTGTAAACAGAGCCTGGGCAGTAGAAGGTACAAGTGTAGGTATATCCAAGGCCAACATTTACTAACGCCGTACAACAAACACTGCTTTACGTGTAAACAGAGTCTGGGCAGTAGAAGGTACAAGTGTAGGTATGCCCAAGGCCAACGTTCACTAACGGCGTACAACAAACACTGCTTTACGTGTAAACAGAGCCTGGGCAGTAGAAGATACAAGTGTAGGTATATCCAAGGCCAACATTCACTAACGCCGTACAACAAACACTGCTTTACGTGTAAACAGAGTCTGGGCAGTAGAAGGTACAAGTGTAGGTATGCCCAAGGCCAACGTTCACTAACGGCGTACAACAAACACTGCTTTACGTGTAAACAGAGCCTGGGCAGTAGAAGGTACAAGTGTAGGTATGTTCAAGGCCAACATTCACTAACGCCGTACAACAAACACTGCTTTACGTGTAAACAGAGCCTGGGCAGTAGAAGATACAAGTGTAGGTATAACCAAGGCCAACATTTACTAACGCCGTACAACAAGCACTGCTTTACGTGTAAACAGAGCCTGGGCAGTAGAAGATACAAGTGTAGGTATATCCAAGGCCAACATTTACTAACGCCGTACAACAAACACTGCTTTACGTGTAAACAGAGTCTGGGCAGTAGAAGGTACAAGTGTAGGTATGCCCAAGGCCAACGTTCACTAACGGCGTACAACAAACACTGCTTTACGTGTAAACAGAGCCTGGGCAGTAGAAGGTACAAGTGTAGGTATGTTCAAGGCCAACATTCACTAACACCGTACAACAAACACTGCTTTACGTGTAAACAGAGTCTGGGCAGTAGAAGGTACAAGTGTAGGTATGCCCAAGGCCAACATTCACTAACGCCGTACAACAAGCACTGCTTTACGTGTAAACAGGGTCTGGGCAGTAGAGGGTATAAGTGTAGGTATGCCTAAGGCCAACGTTCACCAACGGCGTACAACAAAGACTGCTTTACGTGTAAACAGAGTTTGGGCAGTAAAAAGTAGAAGTGTAGGTATGCCCAAGGCCAACGTTCACTAACGACGTACAACAAACACTGCTTTACGAGTCTGGACAGTAGAAGCTACAAGTGGATTACGTGTCACTTCAATCCCTTATGTTTTATCTGTAAATGTATGGCGATTGTTATAGCTGCATAACGTTCATTGCATGCCTCGCTATGTTTGTAAACATACAAACGCTCGGTTCGTTGTTTGCTGTCAATTCTGAAAATGCCACTCTCGCTCGGGCTGCGTGCCTTAAGTCAAACAATGATGCATGTCACCCGAACTAGTTTACATGAAGAACTGTACTGTTTTTGGTAGATGGCTTGGGGACAATGGATTGGTAGTACATGTATCGAAAACATTGCTATTTGTTTTAATGCCTAGAAGGTAAGATTGGCCGCACAGTGAACATTCCAAAATTCGTATTCCAGCGGATGGGATAGATATAAGCCGCTTTGTGAAAGAGTCTGGGTAGAGAGGTAGAGAGAGCTTGCCTGCCATCTATCCTCGGGGAGATCTTGCGGGTACATTGAGAGTTCCCGATGCGAAATAACTGCCAGCCATCAATAAAGGAACTGTTGGTGGAAATATCGACGTCTGTTTATCCTTCTCACCTTCGCGGGCGACAGGGATAAGCCCCGGCTAATCACGCCAGGTCGAACCTGTATGTCGGTTCTGTAGATGTAACAACCCGTTCTCAGTTGGCGCCATAACACCAACAAGATCAGCGCACAAGCCCGCTGACGTCAACTCAGATAGAAATAAATGAATGATCACAAGGTTTAACGACAGATGGGAAGTGTTTCTCGATGTTGGCGAGAGTATGTGAGAACCAGGAAACTAATGACTTTAGACATGAGAATGATAACATTAAAAAACACAATCAGAACAAACTTACTTAAGGGTGTCAGGGTCCACTTTCTTATCAAATGTGGTATGATTCAAACACTGCCACGAAATAAATGTTTTTTTTTTATTATTTGAATTATTTCATTGGTATTTTACACCGTACTCCAGAATATTTCACTTATACGCCGGCATTATGATGGCAGGAGAGTACAGGAGGAAACCTACGACCATGCGCAGGTTGCTGGAAGACTTTTCCACGTGCGGCCGCGGATGAAATTCTTTACTCTAGGAAGGAACAGGAAAGAACTAAAATTTTACTTTATACATTGTGTTTATACAAAGAATTAGTGTACAAGTTTCAGACTTCCTTGGAAAAAAATAGTTTTATTGTAGCTGTGTTTGAATTTTATACTTGATTGTTAAGACATTTGATAAAAATGGGCCATGATTTTTTATTCTTGTGTCTTTGGAGACCAAAATTAGGGGCAAATCAGGAAAAACGATTTTCAGAAAACATGTCTGCACACTTCCCTGCAGTCATACTAACGGCACCTCTCCTTACCCCCTAAGTATAAGACGTCCACAGCGAAGTTCTTTAACCTCTTTCATTGGAATGAATGTTTATGGCTTAACACCACAATGCCTCGGCCATATCGTGGCGATCTTTTCTTGGAAGAAAAAGTACGAAGTAACGTGAATGACAAGCATGAATAACGTTTTATTGAATATTGTAATTCGATTACGAATAATCTAACATTGGCTATTTCATGGATCTCCGATATTTAATATCTGGTTTTCAAATCAATAATACCGGGAACCCAAATTCCAAAAACACTTTCAGAACCTTAAAAAATATATAACCTAGTGAGTGACTTTCTAAGTACGTATTAGATCGAAGCTGAAATCAATCGTCTTGTGAAACCAACTATTCCTTTTCAACTATGAAAGGAACCTATATTCCACGCCAACGAATCTACTTCAAACACCTTTAATCCAGTCATGTTGGATAATCTACAAAGACGAAGGCAAACCTCTGCACGCATTCGACATTTACTGCCTGATGGTATTGGTTAGTAATAAGCCATACAGAGGGCCTTCTACTGGAGCTTTTCCCGCGTTATTCTCGGGGACAAATGTTCAGTTTGAAACATAATCTCGAAATTAATGTAGTGGAAGGTATAAGCATTTCAAACCCTTTGTCATGAAATAATGAATGCCCTTTCTGTGACTTTAATGACCGGTTTATGCACTTTAAGGATATGAGCTCGGCCCGTTTGATTTCCTTAGGCCGTATTCACACACGTTCCTATTTTACTGTTGAGTTAGCCAAAGGTTTTCTGACAAACATCAGCGCATAGAATTAAAACTACACTGTTACCTGGTCAATTTTGTAAAGACTTCTTACCTGAATTTGTATGTCTTTTGTTTAATTTCGCTTTAGCATAATGCATAATTAAAGACATACAGCATATGGAGAGTAAAGGCAGATCAATGTCGACAGTGTGAGGGCTAGGAAAGACCAAACCGGTGAAATACGACCGTTTGTCAATTTACCTCTGTCAGAGTTTTATTTTAGCTGCTCATGTAAATGTATAAATAGTGATTTATGACCCCAAAACGCCATCCACCCCCCACCCCCACCCCCACCCCCACCCCCTAGAACCATGGCTTGAGAAGAAAGTAAAATAAAAATTAGGTAAAAAAATGCAGTGATGTTAATTGAAATTTATCAGACGTCGCTCGTTTAGAATTACACAACATGCTGTGTTGTCATCACATTTAAAATACAGTCAGTTACATATGTCAGTCCGACTGCAATAAACCGGTCGCAATGCCGACATATTTATAGTACCGTATCACTGGAACGTAGTGTCGAACAGATCAAGCTTCTCCAACCCATGCAGTATCACGGTATGTACTCACATAACCAAATGCTTAGACATTTCATTGTTTGTAGGAGGTAAATATGACAAGATCTTTTAACGTCGTAGGCACAGTCAACCATAGTGAATTTATTTGTGTTTGATTTTAAATAATCAATCAATAGTTTTCGATGCATTCCAATTCTAGTATATCAATAACACGTTAATTGGTTCGACTCAGAGGCTGCAAATAAATAAATGGAGTTATTGATATAACGTGTATGACATCCCTGTATCACATCCAAGCCGATTGAAGCGGCATCCGACTCTATCTCTGTCTTTTCTGAACACAGGAAAACTTCACCCTTTATGGTCAACGCCCTAAAGAGGCATCACCGTGTAAGAAACACCTCCAGCCCTCCACACACCCACACACCCACATACCCACATACCCATACGCACAGCTTACTGGACGCCTAATACAACTGTTGTGATCACACAAAACACAGCATGCCTTACAGCTACTAGTCTCGGTTAATCTCGGTTAATCTCACGCGTCCTAATGCTCACCCATGCGGTTAATATCATTTCACTTGGATGACTATGACCATGTATGAACAGGTAGACGAAATCAGAGGCATTCCAGCTCACCATATTAGTGAAGTGAATCTGTGGTCTCCAGCGAGGACGCCTCATATTTATGAGCCATCTAGGGACATATCTGGCACCTATTTATTTATTTATTTGGTGTTTTATTTAATGAAGACGACTGCGAGCATTATGGTGGGAGGAGAACGAACAGAGATCTGGGGAAACCCACGACTATCACAAGACTGCTGACGGACCTTCCAATTTTTGACTGGAGAGGAATCCCCGTGAGCTCCTGAGTAATTGCAAAAACGTGAAATGATGTCCCTGACTCAACTTCCATGCATATTTTATTATACTCATATCTAGTCATGTATAATATTTTATGGATTTTGAGTATAATTGCATAGGACTAATGAAAGTCCAATCCATCAATGGGAGCGCCATGACCCAGGAGCCTCCCACCAATGCGGTCGCTGTGGGTTCAAATCTAGCTCATGCTGGCTTCCTCTCCGGACACACCTGAAAAGGTGTGACAACCTGCGATGGGTGTGGGATCCCCACGGGCTTTGCCAGGTTTTCTCGCACCATAATGCTGCCGACCGTCGTATAAGTGGAAATGTTCTTGAGTACGGCGTTAATCATCAATCAAATATATAAATAAATAAACCAATCAATCCATGAGAGCGCCATAAGAGTACTTCTTAACCTAGGTATCGAACCTCCGACCACATGACCTCATTAACTGGTGATCTGCGAAGAAGACACGTTAGATACCGTAGCAGAACTTCTACGAGATGCCCAAAGTTCAGAACTATGTTGTGTTGGATAATGATTAGCTTTCATGAATTCATCGCTCATCGCTTCGTGTTAAAATCCACAATGGAAAAAACATGTTTCCGAACTTTCCGAACATGTTTCCTGGGTTGATTCACTTACTATCGTACAGTAGACACGGCCGGGGCTAATTGAAGAGATCGGGACTGTGGTCATGTGTCAAACAATTAACACCAAAAATAAACAGATATAGCTTATGCATACCTTTTTTGTTTATTTAAATCATAAAAGTATTTTACATGGAATCCGCACACATCATTTCACAAGTCTTAACACATGTTGGTTTAACGGCTTTTACAGTAACAGTTACAAAAATGGAAGCATCAAAAGGTTAATGTAAAGATTATGTTAAAACGAGCAGTGCACATGGAGATCTGCGACTGCTGTAGAAGAGAGTGCGAAAGGCACCGGCTTGTTAGTGAGCGCGTAGGGAATCTATTGCTTTTATGGGCATACATGAAATTTCAATAAATCCGATTTCTTCTTGTCCACGTGTCTACAGAGAAATCAGGCAGAGTGCCTCTGGTGTTATTTGTTTACTTTTTGGTACACAGTAATTGCTGATGTTTAACTTCTCACTTCGTGTTAGAAAGTGTTTAGCCAATTTACGGCTCTGGTGGATTTCACTCGATATTTATATTTATTCAGACACCGACTGACTTTATTCAGCGACTTTGGATCCTCGCATATATGGAAAACAATTTATATAAAAGGTTAGCTTGAACTGAGGATTGCAGCTTATAACCACATGCACATGCGCAGACAATGCGCAAGTAAAGTATTGCTAACGTGACGAAATTCCCGTATCCTTTCATCCATTCATTCATTCATTCAAAAAAAACAGACATGAAACCCACCCAGTCGCATTACACTGACACCAGGCATGACTCCACACTTTGTCACATTACACTGACACCAGACACGACATCCCACCCAATCACATTACACTGACACCAGACACGACACCCACCCAGTAACATTACATTGACACCAGACATGACACCCCACCCAGTCACAGTACACTGATACCAGACCTGACACTGACAATGCCAACCCAGTCACATAACACACAAATATATTGTCACAACAGTGTTGTTTTTGTTGATGGTTATAGTATATAGTCATACTCACCCAACTATCCATTCGCACGAAAACTATATCTCCACGATACAGCTCTAAAACTGCACAGGATATTGATTTGAATGTTCTTTAAAGTCATAGTCAATGTTTGAAATATACCACAGCGGTTAGTTTATAAATGGGGGATCTATGCGTCGAAACAGACATTCGTGTACCAGCCGTCAACCAATATGGGCGCTCCAGGTCAGGAATCACAATAATCTAAACTGGCGAAACTTCTCATTAGTCCTGTTCAGACTGCACACTGTAATAGCGGAAGACAATTATGTAATCTTCAATGATTATAAGATTACGCAATAGCGGGGAGAATCTGGAAACAATGTGAGGGGGCGAGCCTAGAAACAAGCATGACAGTCTAGAAAAAATGAGAACGGGCTAGTCTAGAAACAATGTGAGCGGGGAAGCCTAGAAACAATTAGACAGGCCCAGTCTAGAAACAATGAGACCGAGAGAGTTTAGAAACAATGGGAGCGTGGGAGTCTGGAAACAATGAGAGCATGGGAGTGTAGAAACAACTAGAGCGAAGAAATCTAGAAACAAAGGGAGCGGGCGATTATAGAAACAATGAGAGCGATCGACTGCAGAAACAATGCGCGCGCGTGAGGCTAGAAACAATGACAGCGGGGAAATCTAGAAACAATGAGAGCGGGCCAGTCAAGGAACAATGAGAGCGATCGATTCTAGAAAAAGCGTGAGAGGGCGATTGTAGAAACAATGAGAGCGGGCCAGTCTAGAAACAATGAGACCGAGAGAGTTTAGAAACAATGAGAGTAGACGACCCTAGAAACAATGAGAGAGGGGAGATCTAGAAACAATGAGAGCATAGGAGTGTAGAAACATTGAAAGCGGGGAAATCTAGAAACAATGAGAGCGGGCCAGTCAAGGAACAATGAGAGCGATCCATTGTAGAAACAATGTGAGCGGGCGAGTGTAGAAACAATGAGAGCCGGCTAGTCTAGAAACAATGAGAGCGGTCAAGTCTAGAAACAATGAGACCGGGCCAGACTAGAAACAATGAAAACAGACGAGTCTAGAAACAATGACAGCGGACGAATCTGAAAACATTGAAAGAGGGCCAGTCTAGAAAATGAGAGCGGGCCAGTCTAGAAACAATGAGGGCGGACCAGCCTAGAAACAATGAGAGCGGGCCAGTCTAGAAACAGTGAGAGCGGACCAGACTAGAAACAATGAGAGTGGACGAGTCTAGAAACAATGAGAGCGGGCCAGTCTAGAAACAGTGAGAGCGGACCAGACTAGAAACAATGAGAGTGGACGAGTCTAGAAACAATGAGAGCGGTCGAGTCTAGAAACAGTGAGAGCGGACGAGTCTAGAAACAATGAGAGGGCACCAGTCTGAAAACAATGAGAGCGGACGAATCTAGAAACATTGAAAGAGGGCCAGTCTAAATAAAATGAGAGCGGGCCAGTCTAGAAACAATGAGAGCGGTCGAGTCTAGAAACAATAAGAATGGGCCGGTCTAGATACAATGAGAGCGGGCCAGATTGGAAACAATGAGAGCAGACGAATCTAGAAACAATGAGAGTGGACGAGTCTAGAGATAATGAAAGAGGGCCAGACTAGAAAAATTAGATCGGGCGAGTCTAGGAACGATGAGAGAGGACCAGTCTAGAAAGAATGAGAGCGGGCCAGTCTAGAAACAATGAGATAGGACCAGTCTAGAAACAATAGGCACGGGCGAACCTAGAAACAATGAGAGCGTGGGAGTCTAGAAACAATGAGAGCGGGTGATTCTAGAAACAATGAGAGCGGACGAGTATAGAAACAATGAGAGCAGGGAAACCTAGAAAAAATAAGACTGGGGAGTCTAGGAACAGTGAGAGCGATGGAATCTAAACACAGTGGCAGTGGCAGGACAATAAAAACTGGGGGGTCTGAAAACTAAAACGGGCGCGGGGGCTGAATCTAGAAGCAAAGAGATCCTTACTGGGTATGGAATGTGGAAACAATCGGATCAGTGTGGCGGCTCTACAAACAAACAGAGCGGTGGAAATCTAGAAACAGTGAGGTTGCAGAGAATCTAGAAACAGTGAGGTGCAGAGAATCTAGAAACAGTGAGGGTGCAGAGAATCTTATAGGAAAATATGGAAATCGGTGAGAAAATAAAAATGTATTTCTTTATTTATCTGATTAGTGTTTTAAGCAGTACTCAAGAACATTTCACAGACATGACGGCTTTCAGCATTTTGCTGAGAGGAAACCAGGAAGCCCAGAAGAAACCCACGACCATCCACAGGTTGCTGCAGGACCATTTCACGTACGAGCGAAGAAGAAGCCAGCACGAGCTGGATTTGAACTCACAGCGATCGCATTGGGTGAGTGAGTGAGTGATTGGGGTATAACAGCGTGCTCAACAATTTTTCAGTCATATGACGACGAAGGAATCCTTAGGCTGTATGTAATGTACCTCCTTGTTGCAGGACGGATTTCCACCGCTCTTTTATCTAGTGCTGCTTTACTGAAACGACTTACCGAAGGCAAGTAAATCGCCCCAGCCATTATACTGATACCGGTCTACCAGTCGTTGCACTATCCCCTCCCTGCTGAACGACAAGCGAGGAAGCCACAACTTCCTCTTTTAAAGTCTTAGGTGTGACTCCTGGATCTACCGCTCCCGAAGCGGACGCTCTGCCACGATCGCATTGGTGAGAGGCTCCTGGATCATTGTTCTGTGCTAGCACGCTAACCACTAGACCACGTAGGTCATGAAGTATTAGCGTTTTATAGTCAATACCCTTTATATTAAATCACTATCAAGTTGTCAGTTAACTGTTGCATTTATGGGCGAGTGTAATATATTGCCATCGCTATATGTATGCCAATACTGTATGTGGAACTTGTCAAAGATTCTGCATTGTCTTGTTTATCCCCACGAGGCCTCTTTTGAACTGAAAAGAAGAAACATCTATCCTGGTGTTAAAAAAATCGACTGAAATGCAACTCGCACGTGTCTGGGTGAACAGGTAAGCTCTTTCTCTTTGGAAACATAATTTTCTCCTCGATTGGGTTCCATATGTACTTCAAAAATGTAGCATCTCAAACATATCCTTGCCGACCCTGTAGACATTGTTTGGTAGACATTTCATTTTGTTGACACTGTTGATGCAGAGCGATGCTGTAGCTAATTATTTAAATTATATATTTAAATAATATTATATACAAAGGCGGGAAATTCGGGGTCGCCAGGTCCGAAGAATCATCATTTTTCGGTGAGCAAAAAATAAAGGAGAATGAAAGAGAGAGAGGGAGTGGGAGAGAAACAAGAGGAATCAAAGAAAACCGTGAGCTGTCCGATATGCTGAGGGCGAACTGACTAGAACTTCATGTTCAGGAGGTCCGGGATTTAACCCAGGTTTTAGTCCCGATCTTATGGTCAATACCGTAACAGTAATTATGTAGCCTGTCTGTGTTTGGTTTTTTTTAATACCATATTTAACAATTTCATATCAGTCATATGACGACGAAGAGTCATTCTCCGGCCGTACGTAGGAAGCTCTGCTGGCTTCCTCCCACCATAATGCTGGCCCCCGTCGCATAAGAGAAATACTCTTCTCGTAGGGCGTATATAGCACCAATTAAATAAATAAAATATATTGTGTCTTTTTATGGCACGTCGAGTTCATGCCACCAAATTGCTATAGCAACTGAAGTATCATGCTGGAGACACCGGACACACGACAGTCACATTATATTAACACCAGGCTAACAAGTCCTGTTTCCTTGGCATTCCCTGTGTCATTTTTGGTATGACCGGAGCAAGGTTTGCTTCCAGGTCTCCAAACTTCGAGGTGGACGCTCTAACCATTCTGCCACCAACGTGATCTGTCACATAAAGAGATACACTGTATGCTTTTTCGATGAGAACATTTTGTCCCTAGAAGATATTTACAGCTTCCCGCAGCGAGGCCTCTACGTTTGGAGACACTGATTCTGATGAATGTCATAATAGACAAGGAGATAACAAAAAACGCTCGACGCCAGTCATCAGTTTTAATAATTAAAGTAAAAGGTAATAATATGAAAAAAAAAACAAAACGAATTACAGTTTATACTAGGTTCCTCTCATAGCCTTTGTAGTCGCCAGAAATCGTCTAAAGTCTCTGGATATCTGATAGACCAAAGCTTCTGGGGAATGGGCTGGACCTTCGCCTGTTGGGCTGTTGGGATAGTAGATTACACGAGTGCATTGATTTTCCTGACTATTTTTGTAGTAAATTAGTCAACTTCAATTCCAAAACGATGTATACGTTAACGTTTCCGTGATACCATTTATGCGACCACAAGCAGCTTGTACTGTTCTCTACAACGTATCAAAAATCATCTCAGCATGACCACCCGTTTTTTTCACCTTGGTAACCTCCAGGGGATTGGTCAGTAACACTGGGCAGAAAGTTTTCAGCTCTATCCAAAGAGACACAATTTTGACATATTTTAGCTAAAACTAACGCAAAATAACCGAGTAGAAATTTACGGTGTATCAACAGCCTAAAATGTATGCCAGTTTCCTCCAATCAGAGCGCTTTCACTCTTCAGTTAGGAGGTAAATCTCAGTTTGGGCCCAAGTGAAGCTGTCGTTGGTTTGTGCATAAGGATAAATGAAGAAGGCATTATTGTGGCAACATCTGTATTTTAGGTTCTCTTTTCGAAAATGATAAAGTAGATGCCCGTTCAGGGAACTGCAGCCGTTGCGAAGCAGGGTGAGTAGGCGTATAATACTCGCAAGCCTGCACGATCCGCTGTAGTAGGCCTACCATGGATATGAGGTTTGCGGGTGGGTGTCGAGCAACAGACGGTAGTCATTTTTCTGGTAAATCCGTTTAAGTGTCGTACACATTTTATATTGGCAGGAAACCCATTTTATTCTATTACTTTTATGAAAAAAGCCTGTGCGGCAGAGAAGTAGAGTAATATTGTTATCCGATAGGGATTGCATGTAGATGTTAAAGGTAGAAGTCTATGGAACAAGCCGTGTGTGCCGTGGGAATGAATGATTACGTCTAGCTGTTGAAGGTAAAAGTCTGTGGAACAAACCGTGTATACGGTAGGAATGAATGGTTACGTGTAGATGTTGAAAGTAGAAGTCTGTGGAACATACCATGTGTACGGTGGGAATGAATGATTACGTGTAGATGTTATACGTGGAAGTCTGTGGAACGAGCCGTGAGTAGGCTACGGTGGGAATGAATGATTACGTGTAGGTGTTAAAGGTAGAAGTTTGTGGAATAACCCGTGAGAAGGCTACGGTGGGAATGAATGATTACGTGTAGATGTTAATGGTAGAAGTCTGTGGAATAAGCCATGAGTACGGTGGGATCGAATAATTTTGTCAAGCATATGAGGTTATCCTATACCACATTTGCATATTTGAATGTCTTACAGAAGTCCTATACATTATTTCTGGACGCCTTACGTCGAATTTGTGCTTGCGAGCAGAAAAGATTGATGACATTTTTGTGGTTGTATAGCTATTATATTTTCTAAATATTATTGCACGACCCTTCACGCGAAAACGTAACGCCAACATGTTTATGGGATAAGGTATGGGTTTTGATATTTGCAGCTTTGCACGACTGTACCATGACTCACGCACACCTTTGCCTAGAAACAAGTATAGCTTTTGTTTTGGCAGCATTAAAGTCGACGAGCCACTCTTAAGACTACTGCTCAATTCTTGGAGAATCTTGATTCAAATCATACTGTACAGCAGGATCGTGCAAGTTATCAGATATTGCATACAGACATGTGTTGTCGGCAAACAAACGAAGTTTATTAACATAATCATAGAGAAGATCATTTGTGTATAATAAAAAAGAGGAATAAGAACCTAGCCAGCAGGCTCCGTAATTTTTACTATATCGTCAACAACCACAACAGTCCTTATGTCACCATCTTTATTGTGACGCCTCAGTGAAACGACATGTGGAGGAAACCCAATACAAAGTAAGGTATAGGACTCAAGACACCACTTCACGTGCCTTTCGTCAGTGTCATACTGGAGGACCAGGGACCAATTCCACAAAGCCATGCCTGATTTTAGTCAAAATTTAAAACCTCTTCACAGCGCTTAACATTTGGTAGTGGGAGTTGAAATTTGGACACATTTGTCCTAAGATAATATTGATAAGGTGGACAAAATTTTCTTTTCTGAAGCCGTAAAAAGAGCGTTAAGGTTACATTTCAAATTTTGACTGAAGTCAGAAATATCTTTGAGGAGTCGGACGCAAGGAGACATGGAAGTGAATTCAGGCCATTCTGATCAATCAATTGAACAATCATCAATTGAACACGGAAGTAATCATGCCGAAGACACCAAACATAACACCCCACCCAGCCAACCAGTCGTTTTTCCTTGCTCTAACCTCTGAGTGCTGAACGCTAAGTGTGGTGGTAGGAAATACCAATTTTATTGTGTTTGATATGACCCAACCCGGGTTTGATCTCGAGGACTCCCGACTTCGAGGTGGACGCTTTAACCATTAAGTCAACGAAGCGGTGGGAAGAATAAAACACCGACACTTCCATAGTACGGCCCTTAGGCCTACGGGTGTCATCAATCAATCTTTCAATCAGCTATAACAGGAATCCAGATTTTATTTCCTGTCAGATTTGTCACATTCTTTACCAGTATCTATATCAATTATAAACACTTGGAATTGGTGTTTAACACCGAAATCAAGAATTTTGTGCTTGCAAAACAGCAATCAGACTTATGGGTGAAGGAACCGCCCCCAAGACCTCCTAACAAAAGCTTCGGACGAAGCAGTATGGACTGGGTTCGAACCTGTTACCTCGTCGATCATACATCATAATGCACCGATACTCATTTACCGAAAGGTCATATAATCGGTTACATGTATGTGGTTACATCTAGGAATTTGAAACAATTAACGAAATAAATTAACACATTAAATCGCAAAATACGTAGTCAGAAAATGGCAATCCACAAAGCAATGCATCAAATAAAGATCATCCATTAAAACGTGAAACGGAAACTGCTTGAAGTAGACGTTATCGAGAGCAGGGGTTCAGCATAGTACATGCATAGTTCATCACCGTACAATATTTGAGCCATTTTGGGGAAAAGGTTTCCACCGCGAGAAAAAGTTTCTGCCGTAGAGAAAACGTTTCTACAGCGGAGAAAACGTTTACACCGTGGAGAAAACGTTTACACTGTGGACAAAACATTTACACTGCGGAGAAAGCGGTGAAAATGTTTACACTGGGGAGAAAACGTTTACACCGCGGAGAAAACCTGTACATCTCGGAGAAAACGTTTCTCACAGTTTTTCAATTTTGTCCAAAACATTTTTGTGTTTGCATTGATTCCTTTTCCATTTACTTTAAATTCTTTGTTCTTAATAATTAACTGTCATTAAAAAAAACCCTTGAATAACAGTAAATCATTAGAAAAGGACCTGGTGTGATAAGGCCGGGAATCGGCCAAAGTGCAAGAAACTGTGCACCTCAAGAAGCGAAACTCTCTGTAGCTATTAGTGACAGCTGCTGTCACAGTGGTACGGTTACTTCTTTTTCAGTTCTGTTTTACTGTTCTTTTCTCGTTATATGGCAAGCATGCAACTTATAAAGCTCCGAACATACACTGAAAAAATTTACTGGTCATAAAACTGAAAAATAGTAGACTGCTCCAGTCGCACTGAAATATCTTTTTTTGGCATCAGACACTGTAGAGTGAGGAAAATCACTGCACCACAAATGTAACTTTCTGAAAAATTATTGAGCACAACGTTATGCCCAAATCAATATATTACACATATAACACATATTGAGCTTTATGCTTCCGCTACGCATAACATGTTAATTTAACGATAGCTAGAGGACCACACGTGCTCTCAAGTAAGAAGGACGTACGAGTTCGCTGTACAGTTGCCGTATGTTACGTAATACAATAACTTAACAATTCTCCATTCTAATTTATGAAAACACTTATTTAATACAGACAGTCTATATCTTTACTCACACAAAAGTATGCAGCCGAAGAAGATAAAAGAACCACTCTTTGTCGAGGTTCAACCTATTTTCCACAATGACTTCATTAGATCACTATGAAGGATGTCGGACAAACTATTGCCGAAATACGAACTTTAAACTTGCCAAAACATGAAAAAGCTGGTCACATTATAAAGTGTACGTTTAACGTCTGAAGAACAACGTCAACCAGAACGAAATTTTGACAGCACGTAGAAATACACATTTAAAATTTTCAGTTAAGACATTCCTCTGGTTAACGTTGATCATACTGTAAATTAAAAACACTGCCTCGTTTGAATAAAACGAAAGAATGCCTATTTGGCGGGTTATTACTAAGCCGACATCTTTTTTTGTAGCTGTCTCACTTTTATGGGTGCTTCGACAAAGTATTATATTTCCGACTTGGAAATTTAGAGGATTGTGTCGGGATTTTGAAATTTGCACTTTCTTATCGTACCTGTGGCCGATTCTCCACCTTACCGTACCAGGTCCTTTCGAATGGCACAAACAGGCCACCGTATTTTCTGAAAGGCGGCCAGTACGCGTCTCCAGACATGCAAGATCTCGGAGCTTCCGTTACCTAAAAGGAACTTGGCATCCGACTATGACAGTTGATCACCTGGAGACGTCTACGAAATATACAAGTATGTATATTTTATACAAGCTATATTCATTACAATTTTCGGTCTTTTTTAGCTGGTTTTACAAGAGTCCGTTCAGTGTTAACTGAATTTGTGTTTATTATTGTTTCATTAATATGCTGAAATATTGAGTGCAAAATGGTTTTATTTTTTGGAATATCGCTTTTATAGATTATTAGTGTACCTACTGGGTAGCATGAACCATGCATTGTTAGCGTCAGTGTCTTGATAAAGGTGATCCACCTCTTAACACAGTTTTACTAGGGTTATAACTCTGAATGTCGGACAGCCGCCATATACATGCATAAGCTCCACAACTGGTCACGTATACCATTGATGTACACCATTGATGTACACCATTGATGTACACCAATGCGGTCGCTGTGAGTTCAAGTCCACCTCGTGCTGGCTTCCTCTCCGGCCGTACGCTGGAAGGTCTGCCTCCATCTGGTGGATGGTCGTTAGCTCAGTTTCCGCCCACTACAATTCCGGTCGCCGTCGAACATGTGGAATATTCTTGTGTACAGTGTAAAACATCAATCAAATAAATAAATAAATAAATCAGTGAAGTCGGTTTTATATGCATGGGTCGAGGAAACCAATGTGCCCTGGATGAATTTGTCGCAAAATGACAAAGTACATACTGTCCGATTTTGTGAAATACATACAAAAGATGTATATCACAAGCGCACATTAAAGTAAAAGAAAGCTCAAATACAAGGTGAGGTTCATCATAAGGACAACTGACAACCGTACCTATAAATACTTTCATATATTTTTTTCAAAATGTTTTTAGAGTGTTGATGGGTATTCAAATATTTGAATACAAGGGTGGCCTTTATGAGCCATACTGGCCTTATTTAGGAACTCTGACGTCACATCACCTTTTTCTGATGTTCACCAGGAAGGAATTCTGGGAAGATTATTTCAGTAATCTTTTACGCACAAGTAAAGAAAAGAGATATTCCAACATTCAGATTCGTGATTAGGGTTGGACATACTTCCTGTGATTTCATAGTTACTAACCTCTAATAGTATGGTCCATAAAGCTCACCTTCGAACCCTAATGTTTCTGCGACTCCAAATTTTTCCACAAAAATCTTTAAAAAAAATTAATGAAAGTATAATTGGTCTATTTAGAAATGCATACTTCGAGTTTTAGAAGTCTTTTCGTTTGACTAACAAATTTGCATTGGAACATTCATGAGCACCTTGTGTCCATCATCTTTATGCCAGTCACACTTCTAACGTGTACCTGTGCTACAGATCTTATCCAAGTACATAAACAGGTCTACAAAACTGTACACATACCAGACTACTGTTATAGCGCTTTTGCTCTCTCGGCAAATAACCCATTTAATATTTGTAACCATTAAAGGAGGCTCTAAATACATGCAGCTGTATAGCCCCAAATATCTGCACGACAGGATGTGTGAAAACAAGTGTAGCGCATGTTACTCGGGGTATACAAAACCCCCCTTACAGCCCCTGCCTCAAGTGAATGTGATCTCCCCATGGCGTGTCCATTCATCCACCATCCGAACAGTGTAGGCAGTCTTACTGATGCTGGGGAACATGCAGAAAGTTAAAACAAAGGCACCCGGTTTTACTATTGAAATATTTATTACAAGCAGTGTTTCGTCGCTGGAAATTTCCTCCAGGTGAATACGTTCTTGTATGTACTGGTAAATGCTAATGAAAAGGAAATATGGCCTTCGTGGAGGTGTTGAAATCAACATAAGGTAACGTTGACAACAGAGAGAAAACAGCACAATTTGAACCAAAAGTACGGAAATTCTACATATATCCTTCCACAGGTTCTAAATCATTTCCACAAATATACTGTAAGTTTATGGTCACCCCAGTACACTAAAAAATATTAATCTGTGAATTTTAACAGAAAGTTACTGAAGCAGATCGTTCTGTTAAGTGTAACAAACACATTCTATTTGTTCAACATATATTTTATTAGGCTAACTAGATATGCTGAAATTAGAATTTGACAATATTGTGTTATAATAACAGAATACCTTCTAGCATTGCTCAGACAACAGACTTTCTGTTAAAATTTCCCCTTACATGAATTTTCACGCCGTAAATGGCGCAGAATAGAATCTCAAAACTCGCTCTCAAGATCACGGAGCTATTCACATTTTGACAATATCGTGATTGTATATTTGAACAAGTTTCAGCAATGTTTTTGGCTGTAGGCCTTCAAAGACTTGTATATAGCGTGACGTCGCACATGATATCTTGTAGGACGTCGTATCTTGTTGCGTGACCTAAGAAGTGTTAAAGTTGACTGAACTTGAATTATGACGCCATTCTGCTCAGATTGAAAGCAAAATGTTTCTTTATGGCGCCATGGCGTCTGGGTGTGTAACAACAAAAGTGATATCTAACTCTAGCAAATAAGATATCACTTATCAGTGAAGGAAATCTTGACATTTCATCTTTAGATAAATAATATCGAAGTCTGTTTCAAGGCCTCGTAAGTCCAAAACCAGGCTTTGTGAACGTTCACATTTTATATATGCTGTGCACATTGATCTGTTGTCTTTTATACTATAATTTCTTGTTATTATTAGCCGTACTTACGAATATCGTCCAATGTTCATTTCCGTACAGCTTCCCATTTTGTCCTTCACCTCGTCATCTGTTTGCGGCCCGGATGTCCGCGGTCTCGAATTATACATGGAGTACAGCTATGTGCGCTTTGTCAAACTTACTCTTGCGTTAGCACACTTACAAATATGTAAATTATCTTATGTTTTGCTGCCTAAATCTGTATAAATATTTTTTGGTACAAACATACAGGATTATAGGACCTTTCAGTACATACTGATAAAAGATGACCTTAACAATGGGACTGTAGTACGATAATGGATATTAAGGAAATTAACATCAACAAAAGACACAACAATAAGATCTACTTACAGATTTCATCCACAGAAGAAACAACAGAAATTCGTAGTGCTATAAATTAATTTTAAAATTTAAATTTTAAATTAAATTTAAAATTAAAAAATTAAAAAAAAAAGAATCAACATGTAGAATTTATTTTAACACGAGCAATTGCTCATTTTACCTTGACTACATCATGCAACATTCTTTTTATATACAGAACAAAAAAAAAGAGACATTTTCTCAAAGTATTAAACTCTATGACCTTAACAAACGTATTAACATATACACCATATGTACGACCGCCACCCAACAAATTCAAGTCATTCACGCTAGTAGATTACGAGCATGCAGCCACACTCACATTGCATTGTAAAGGCTTCATTCTAAAATTTAGGAAAAAATACGCGGTCTTCCTTCTTACAAATGCCAATACTCAAAAACAATTTCATCTGAAAAACAAGAAAATATGCATATACATGTATACCCACTCCAAACGACTGATTTACATATGTCTCTGTGTGACATCCATAGTGTTAGCACCACATACAGATAAATCCAGACGATAAGAAATGATAAAGAATATCAGTCATTTGTATGATTACATCATTGCGAAGTTCACCAGGACAAAAACTGGACAATAAAACTTCTTCACAATAAGTCCTCCAGGCACTTTTGTTTTACACCAGCAATATTAATAACCTCCGAACTTGCTAAGGGAGGGTCATAACAAGTGGGAATATTCATCTATAAGTTGTGACAGCACCTTTTTACTCCCTTGTCTGCTACAAATTTGCATATTCAAAATAAGTGGAAACTATGAAAAATACTCATGTACACTCAACACTTTTATATTTACACAAGACAATATAGCAAGACAATTCTGCCTTAGTATATTTGTTAATGTTTACTCTGTTTTGGGTTTACCTCCCTGAATATGTGAATGATAAATCTAAACTGAGCATTTGACACTCGCCAAAGTTTACATATAAGAGATAAACGTATTGTTGTATTTCCACGTATTGGCAAAATGATCAGAACTGAGTTATGACTCATCCTAAAGTTGGCAAATTCACACATCAGGTCCACATAATTCATCACCATGTATAGTCATCTGAAAGATTATTGTTTCTCTTAATAGAACATTAACTCATAACTTGTAGTAACTCATTGTATTTCATTTTTCCAAATGTAGAATAGACACAATCGATCAGAAATTTACTTTAATTTATTTTAACCAGAGTACTATTTAAATATGTTCCCAAATCAGCCTTTTCTTTGTCACATTTGAAATTCATACAGGTTTCCCAAAATTTGGATATCCAGTTTTGGGAGGAAACTTCTTTGTCTAGCTTGGTCAAGAAATGCACACTAACTACAGGATGGATACCGTCTTCCTTTGCTGCTATGTGTCCGAAGCTCTGGTCGTACTCCAGTATATTTCACTTATACCATGGCGGCCAGGAGAGGAAGCAGGCATGAACTGGACTTGAAGTCACAGCGACCACATTAGTGCCAACTGAGCCCCGAAGCCCCAACGCATTTTCTCATTTGTTGCCTTTTTTCCTTTTTATTTTGGCTGCCGGCAAACTTCATTTTATGAAAAGTTTTTCTATTATGGTTATATAAATATAGCATGAATATCTACACAATGATGTCAACATTTTCTTTTGCTTTCTTTTACACTGTTTTTTACTGAAAACACGCAAATAAATTAAAATTTTACTGCTTTTTTGACTAAATATGTCATCTTCCTTTTTTTTATATGCTGTTACATTTACATTTAGTGTTAAAGTACATTTCTGTGTCAGGAATAAGGTATGACTCGGACTTCCCAGAGGTTACTGCCACTGCACAAGCAGTGAGGCTGCTGGGTAATTCAGGGAGTGTTCATTATCCAAACAAATGCAGCTTTAGTGCAAAAAACAAAACCAGGAGAAAATGCACAGAAAAGTAACACAAAACAAACCATTCACATGAAGTGTGAAGTTACATAAAATTAAACGGTTTTCAACAAGGCGATATACAATAAAAAGACGAGGAAAAAAACAAACTGTGTTGATCCCCAAAATGCTGCTTGTCTGAGCTTTGTATAAACAAGGTTATCTCATAAAATGTTGCAGATCACTATTAAATATGATCAATGTCAAATACTGCACACAAAATGAACTTAATGATGGGGATAAGCACTATTTTCTAACAGAAACACTGTGTTATAACATCAGATCTGTACCATTGATAAACGATGTCACATTCAAAACTTCTGTCACATTTACTGGCATTTGACACAGTGTGACTGGGTCTTCTACAATCAGCAAACCTACAATACAAGAGAGAGAGAAAACATCATTAGGCGGGGCTCAAAAGTACCCTAATTCTGGAACTTTTTCAACTGCCTCTGCCACCAATGTTTTGAAACATTCCGAGAAACCTATTGTGCGCAAAGAAATAATCTGCCCTGTTTTATGAAGCTTGCGTATTTTCAATGACACAAACAAATCATGTTTGGTGCCATTTTCACAATAACTGTATGCATAAATTCCACAAAAGAAAGGGCTTCCGTGGTTGAAAAGGTTGAAGACTTACAGTAGTCTGTTATGTAAAAGTTTAAAAGGAAAGACAACAAATAATATAACTAGTCATTTCGCAAGAGAGGAGGAAACATGCCTAAAGGGACACAGAAATTTGGTTCTGATGAGCTGGGTAACTCTGTAAATCAACTTTTTACCCGGAATTCTTTTTATATAGAAGCTATGAGAGATGCCATGTTCGAGAAACTGGAAACGCGATGTCACTTCACTTTATACCCCAAGCTCACATGGATAAAATACGCACGATTTTGTTTACTGTGAACTGCGATTCTCAGTTATGCAACATCACAAAAAAAAAAGACATTTTCTTTATAAACTTTATGTGTGTTACTTTATCAGTAGATGTATACATTTGGTCCAGAGTTGTCTTTTCTTCCAACGTCCATGTTCTTCCAATGTACATGCAAACATTATAAACCCAGTTAAACTCAAGGTAGTTGTTCACATACAAATTTCACTTTTTCCACCTGTATTTTTAGCGTAGCACTCTTTTTTGGAATGTATTTTGTTCAATTCAATATTACTTTGTTTGCTTAGTTACATCTGTGTTTACGGAAGCGTGCCTCATTAAAACACTCACCTGCGACACAAGAGGTAATCAGAGACGTAATGATACCTGCCGTCAACGCCCTAAGAGCTATACTGGCCAGGTCGCCCTTTCTGTTGGGTGCCATAGGGCCGATTCCACCCAGTTGGATGCCTATAGAGCTGAGGTTAGCAAAGCCACACAAGGCATAGGTAGCTATCACCTCGGATCTCATCTGAGGAAAGATATAGAGCGAGTGAGTGAGTGCTTATGGTTTAAAGTCCTACTTAACAATTTTTCAGTCATATGAGGACAGAGGAGTCCTTACAGTGCATGTAAGGTGCCTGCTTGTTGCGGGATGGATATCCACTGCTCTTTTATCTAGTGCTGCATCACTGAGATGACTTAAAGAAGGCAAGTAAGCCGCCGTGCCCGAGCCATTATACTGATACGGGTCAATACCAAATGCAAAGTGGGAAAGTGTGACCCGAACCAGGATTCTGCCTTCCAAAGCGGACACTCTACCAACTGTGCTATCAGGGCCGGTGAAGTGTGGTGAAGTAAGGATTTGGTAAAAAAGCTACAATTCATTTCTAACTTAATTTCAATTCAACACAGCACTTCATATTTCAAATTTCCATGCCAAAAATTCTCATTTTCCAGGCCACTTGAAATCAGTTTTCCACACTTATCCATGCTTATTGTAATGTAAAATAACATTACCAGTGGGACCCTCGGCCTATCACATATATAACATTACTAGTGGGACCCTCAGCCTATCACATATATAACACTACCAGTGGGACCCTCAGCCTATCACATATATAACATTACTAGTGGGACCCTCAGCCTATCACATATATAACACTACCAGTGGGACCCTCAGCCTATCACATATATAACATTACTAGTGGGACCTTCAGCCTATCACATAAATAACATTACTAGTGGGACCCTCGGCCTATCACATATATAACATTACCAGTGGGACCCTCGGCCTATTACATATATAACATTACTAGTGGGACCCTCAGCCTATCACATATATAACATTACCAGTGGGACCCTCAGCCTATCACATACATAACATTACCAGTGGGACCCTCAGCATATCACATATATAACACTACCAGTGGGACCCTCAGCCTATCACATATATAACATTACTAGTGGGGCCTTCGGCCTATCACATATATAACATTACCAGTGGGACCCTCAGCCTATTACATATTACTAGTGGGACCCTTGGCCTATCACATATATCATACTAGTGGGACCCTCGGCCTATAACATATACATGTACACAGCACTGCAGTCTACAAAGCAGTTACAAAGATGTTGGGAAACAAATTTCTTTAAAAGAATGTCTGCATACTAGCTTGAATTGGTTCTGCAGGTTCAGCTCCAAAGCTTTTCAAGTGCCGTACTTGATTTATTCCATGCTGAAATGGCTCTAAAAAGGTATCTAATAAATTTAACCCCTTTAAATTACATTGCATGACTTTAGTTTTTGCCTAGGTGATGGCCACACAGAGTTCGAAATATCAAACATTTTGATCCCTGAGTTATCTTTGAGTGCACATACCGATATGGCAGGCTGTATACAGGCCTTCCTGTTGGCGATGTACACACTGAGATCCTTGTAGGCCACAAATTCATTGAGGAATGTTTTGATTCCGATGAGTTCTCCTATGATGCCAGCATCCTCCCAGTCTACTCCCATGAGGAAGGCAACAGGCATGAAGATGTAGGAACAGATCAGCTATAAAAATAGATCACATCTGTTAAAACAAGTCAACACAGCAACTAGACAAAGAAATCAGCAGATCTGTTCACAAAAGTACGGAGAGAAATAGGACAAGCAAAGTCAGAATATGTTAACAAATGGACAAAGAGAAATGGGACAAACAAATAAGGGCAGATAAAAAAAAAATTGAACAAGGTCATTTCAAAAGATCAACCAGTAAAATCAGGTTTATGTCCTGTTTCTGCACAAAGTAGCAGTACATTTTTATCAATAAATATTTCATGCACAAAAAGTGACCCACCTGGAAAGATAGTTCTGGGTGATCCACCATGCTGCCAAACCATCCCAGCATAGCGTTCACGAACGCTAACATCGCTAGGAAGGCAATGAGATTAGCTGCTACGTTAGCAACCAGCATGATTGCCGAGGAAGCCCCAGACGCAGCAGCTTCCAGCACATTTCTCTCTTTTCTGAAATAACAAAAAAATGCAAAAAAAAAATTATAGTTTTAATTATCTGAGCAACATAATTTAACTTCGTGAAATATTACATGTAAGTTGAGTAGTATTACTTTTCATCCGTCAGCTCATGCATCAAAACTGACCTTAAAAAACAGTCTGGCAAAGCATTAACATCAAAGTGTTTGTTCATTTATTTTTTTTTTTATTTTAAAGATCAAAATAAAAATGATGACCTCAAATCAGGTCCAAGTCATCACATAAAGTCTTTAAATCTTGACTTTAAATCATGCAAATATTCTGAATTTCTGACAAATAAATGATTGTTTGTTGTAATTTGTCAAATTCCACATACTACAAAAGTGTCAAAATGAAACCTAATACATTTCACACCTTTTAATCATAAAAGGTGGCCTTAGTATTTGTCAAGGTTATCATTATAAGGAGCTTGAAATATCAAACAATATGGACCCTGGTATACTGCAATAAAACAGTCAAACAGAAATACATGTATAGACATTTATTTACTTATTTGGTGCTTTACACCCAACTCAATATTTTCCTTATATGATGGCGCCTGGCAGTGTGGTGTGAGGAAACCAGGCACGATGAAACCCATGACTATACGCACATTGCTGACAGGCCTTATCACATACAGCTGGCGCAAAATAAATACATAAATAAATGACTATAACTAAGTTGTACATGTTGGCTGATTCTGAGAGTGCTGTTGATTTCAGAACGGTGTTTTGTGGCTCGTTTTGAAGGTAGGACGATATCCTAATGAATAAAGCTCAAGCTCCAAAACTAATATTTTACTGGCCTTAAAAAAACAGTTTTTGGGTGGAATTTTTACAAATGTGCATAAAATTGCACTGAAATTTGCTCTTTCATACGCGAAAAGGATGAGTAGTTAGGGTAATAATAAATGTGCAGCACTACTACGTGTAATTGTCTACATGTAATCAATGTGTAATCGTCAACGTGCAATCGTCAACGTGCAATCGTCTACGTGCAATCGTCTACGTGTAATCGTCAACGTGTAATCGTCTACGTGTAATCGTCTACATGTAATCGTCTACGTGTAATCATCAACGTGCAATCGTCAACGTGTAATCGTCTACGTGTAATCATCTACGTGTAATCGTCAACGTGTAATCGTCTACGTGTAATCGTCTACATGTAATCGTCAACGTGTAATCGTCAACGAGTAATCTTCTACATGTAATCGTCAACGTGTAATCTTCTACATGTAATCCAATACGTGTAATCATCAACATGTAATTGTCAGTTAACGTGACTAAGACAAGTTCTCTTACTTTTCTTGCTGGGGTAAATCCGTGGCCTTGGCCAGTTTGCTCTCCTCCGTCTCTGGGTAGAAGAGTTTTGACACGGCGAGGGCGCACGGGGCATTCATAACTGACGCGCAGATAAGGTGCTCTGCTGGGATCTGAAAAATGTAGGAAAACAACTTTATTTATATATATTTTGATTGGCATTTGAGCACCTGTAAATCAACAAACTGCTGGCAAATTTTGAAAATATATATATACCATGCGGTCATGTACAATTAACGTAGACTGTTGTCAAAAGATAGAATTATGCACATTTAGTGGACTCGTGGTTAACGCTATACTCAGGAATATCTCCCTTATATGACTACAGCCAGCATTAAGGGGAGAGGTAACTGGGTCATGCATATTTTAACAACAATATGTATTTTATTATGGATGAATCACCTCAATGTCGACTATGTCTTCATTATATACATATGTACAGTAGGTAAATGTGCAACTGTCAAACAATATCTTACCCCAAAGAGAATGTAAGCGGCTAGGACGCCCCCGGCTATGGTAGCAAATCCTCCGGTCATGATGGCATGAAGCTCCGATTTGGTCATCAGTTCCAAATATGGTCGAATCAGAATGGGCGCTTCAGTCTGCAATACAACACATATATACACATATACATACACTGCATTTCACCTAAAGTTTGGTATGCAACAACGCATTCTCAAAAGTACATAAAAGGCTTTAGAACATAGATTCTGCGGTGGTCTGTAAGGAACCAGAGGGGATCAATGACGTCACATCCGTATCAATTTTCTTGCAAATAGTTTGTGTCAAGGTCTACTCTGTGGACGCATCCATAGCTTTAAATGCATGTGCATTTTGAGTGAGTGAGTGAATGCATAGGGTTTAACGTTGTACCGGTACTAAACAATTTTTCAACCATATGATAAAGGGGTCCTTAGAGTGCATGTAATGTGCCTCCTTGTTGCAGGACGGATTTCCATCGTTCTTTTATCTAGTGCTGCTTCACTTAGACGCCTTACAGAAGGCAAGTAAGCCGCCCTTCCAAGTTATTATACTGATACGGGTCAACCAGTCATTGCACTATCCCCTTAATGCTGAATGCCAAGCTAGAAATCCTCTTTCGAGGTCTTAGGTATGACATATCCCAAGACTGACCCTGAATGTACCGACCCGAATTGAATGCTCTACCAACTGAGCTTTCGGGGCCGGTCTTGTACATTTTGACTGATGTAATCTTGCAGTCTTTCATGTCTTTGATTGATGTAATCTTGCAGTCTTTCATGTCTTTGATTGATGTAATCTTGCAGTCTTTCATGTCTTTTATTGATGTAATCTTGCAGTCTTTCATGTCTTTGATCGATGTAATCTTGCAGTCTTTCATGTCTTTGATTGATGTAATCTTGCAGTCTTTCATGTCTTTGTGCTGTGACAAAAACCTGATGTCACTGGTGCCATTATAGGCAGAAATGGCAACTGCTGAATCCAAAGTTTCAAACATATTTTACCAGGCTGAATTCTAAAGAAATAAATTTAACTACCTTCTTTGAAAGTCTTTCATATGACATACACTTCACGTTAGTGTTTATTTTGCCTTTAAAAGAATGATCAAGCCCAAGTGGAGGTTTTTCCCTCTTTCCAAACACAACTGACCTGCCCCACAAATATATTGCCTGCCGCGCTCAGCGACTCTGCTGCAGTAGTGCCCAGGGTGACCCTCATGACCCAGGCGATGGCCCCGATGACGATCTGCATGACCCCGAGATGATAGAGCACGGAGATAGTGCAGCTGAAGAAGATGATTACTGGCAGCACCTGATAACACGATCAATAACAGAAACATTCTTATAGGATGTCTTCCCTCAAAAAATAGCTGTTTCATTCTTCAACCTTTACGCATGTTTGCACAGTGTTAATTCAAGCATATTATAAAGGCATAATTCTGTGTTGACTGATAAAATTATTATGTTTGAGAAGCCCAAAACTGGCCAATCCCACCAATGTAATTTTGTCCTTAAAATCAAATTAAAAATGTGCGTAAATTGCACTGAAAGTTGCTCTTTCATATGTGATGAGCTTAATTAGGGTACACGTCTTTCAAAACACAGAAAATAACAAAAATAATAAAATTAAAACAAAGAAATCATAAAATAATTCATAATTTCAATAATTTTCAAATATGTGACTTAATAAACCTTAACAGAAAACATTTCCAAATGTTGGAGAAGAAACAGCTGTATCAGATTATTTCAGCAAAAGTTTTATGAAGTGTAAAATAAGAACTCAGAGCCTACAATAGTCACAAAGACAAACGCAAAGGCACAGCCAAGTGAAAACATGCAAAAATAACACATCAAATACTACAGGACAACTTACCTTAAACGCAAATGGGTGTTCTGTGAACTTTTGTCCAAAGACAAAACTTGACCCTTCGTCTGTATAGCTAAGGAATGTCTGAACCTGACTGCCAAGGAAGCGAAATACTTCATAGCCACACTCCCATTGGATGAACATAGCTAGAGCCATCTGCAGACCAAGTCCCCATAAAACTGGACGCCATTTCACCTGTCAGATAAACAACATTTGTAAGCAAGTTGTGCATTCTTAAAGATCACAGACATACTGTCAGAATATTTTTTCATGGCTATGAAAGGAAAGGCTCGAGCGGTAGAAGGGAGACAACCTTGAAAGCAAGGGGAAACAACTATTACCTGAGAGGACCTGGCAGAGAAGATGAAGAGAATCATCAGGAAGAAAACAAGTCCTCCCAGCGAGACGAGATTCTCAGGGCGGTCCCAAACCTTGTACGCTATCACCCCGGCAACACAGAGAAATATTATGGGATACACGATCCTGAAACAGTGACAATACCAAGATGTAAGAAAAAAGTTTAGTTCTTTCCGAAAGACTGAAAAAATGTACAATGCTCATGAGGCCCAGAAACTGTTTTGTTAAACTTCAGGCTCCCTAAAAAAGGGACAAAATATTAAGATTTTTTCTGTCACAAGTCTATTGTAAGACAGCTGGGTAAAATTACCCTTTCTTCCTCCAATTACATGTACTAGTATATCATTCTTCCCAGTCTAACAATAATCCTGGTATTCACACTTCACTGAGTGCACATATGAGCCAAGTTAATGGCCAGGTCAGATGAAAAAAAACCTTTAAAAAATAACCAAACAAGGCATTTAGAGAACATCAATAGCATGCCTCGGCCTGGGCTGTTGGTAAAAATGCATAATTCGCCACGAAGCATTAAGCAAACGTGCAATAAATACTGTACCCTACAAAAAGTTGGCATCTTGCACCCTACCATTTCAGGACGTGCCACTTCAGATCAATAGCCAAGTTCAGGTTTCTCATGGTTTTGTGCAGGGACGGGCCAACCTTCCTCTTTACCAAGGAGAACAGTAGACCAACCACGATTAAGCTGGTCATAACGATGAGGGGTGTGGCTCTCCGGTGGTTCAGGAGGAGCGCCCAGGCAAAATAAGCGCAGTACAAGGCCAGAAATATCACCACACAAACCTACAACAGATGGGTTATTTATTTAGGCAACACCAACTGTATGTTATCCTTTATGGGCAAAAATCCAGAAATGGAATAAAACTGAAAATGAACCTTTCCATTTCATTTCGTTGAGATGTTTTTATGATGTTCCAGTTTTAAAAGCTCTTTTTTTCAGTGAATCTTGTCAAAGCAAAACTTTTTGACCTCTACTTCAGATATTCATACAGGGTACAAAGTTTACAAGGATCCAAAAGTCAGTAGGACATACTTGTTTTCATGTAAATGAAATGTTTTAATCCCAATGTAAAATCTAGGTCAAACCATTTTTTTCTTCGAAACACATACTATTCTTACCTTGAAAATTACAGACGACTTCTCCCCAACAAAACTCCCAACTTTGAGCTGAAGGCCTAACAATTTACTCCATGAACTGTCTGAAGGGTTAGTTGAATTACTATCTGCAAATTACCACATTTACTCTTAATAAATTTCAACATAACATAAATTCACAGCCATGGATCAAAACGATTCATTTTTTGAGCTCTTCAGAGTCATGACCTCGACATATACTAAGGTCATCCAACTTGAGTTAAAGGTGTGAAATGTGTGAGATACCATTATATCATTGTAAATAACACGGAATTACATATTATCATGTTATGAATTCAAAAACTGATGAACATAGCATTCTAAAAACCATGAAAAAAAATTGCAAAAGAATTCAACTCCTAAATTTATTTGGACAAAACAGTTTGCAGGTGGTGCAATAACACTACAGCTGTCCTTTCATATTATCATATTGAAGCACTTATGTAATTCTTGAACATTTTCGCATTATTGAAAGATATTTATTCCAGCTAAACTATGAGGACATTATTCTGTGTAGACTTGTAAAACTGTAATCTTTGTGAAGCCTTGAAATTTGTCAATCCAACCAATGTGGTTTTGTCTCTAAAATCAAAGGGAAAAGGTGCATAAATTGCCATGAAAGTTGCTTTTCACAGGCAAAAGGGTTGATATTTCTAGTTATTTGAACTGACTAATCTTTAACTAAGATGGTGGCCAGCATCATCATGGGAGAAAAGCCATGACCATCCACAAGTTTGCTGCCAGACCTTACCTAAAACGAAAATTTGATTCCCATCAAAGTAAAGCGTTGCTTTGACCCCATTTTCAACTCAAAAGCTCGACAGATGCCAGGTGTGACCTGTTATTACTGTCTTACCCTATTTTTTCATATTTGTGATTTAACTAAAATGGTTGAATATTTTTTTATTCAGTTTTTGATATTCCAGTTTTATTTAGCATTATATAGGCAAACAGACAGTAAAATATCCAAAAAGGGAATGAAAATAAAACCTAAAACCCAGCCTTTTTTATTTCCTTGGATCTTGGATTTTTATGATTTTCTTGTTTCTAAGGCTTTTGGTCAAGTAAATATATCTTCATCCAAAAACATTGCTGGGACAGTCCATATGCCCCACGCTTTACATGGTTTTCGAGTCTTATTTTGATACCCGCCTCAAACACTGAAAGAAAATTTATTCTGCCGGTAAAACAACAACTTCATTTGATGTGGACATGAAAAGAAAAAAAAAAGTCTATGTATATAGCTAATCCACCGTACAATTCTGAAACACGCCTTGGTGAAGCATCCTAAAATGGGGAACTTTTTAAAAAAAACACTTACTGCTATCTTCGGACATGGTGACTTCAATCTCTACTTGGTCAGACTCTGGCAGTTTTCTGCATACAGATGACTTTCCTGCGTGATACCCAAGGGGAGCAGGAACCCAGATGGGGGCAATAGGTGTAGTGGATTTCTCAGAGGGTAATACTCCGTTACTGAAGGGTCCACAGATTTTTCCATTGGGAGTAGATGACATTGGTTTCATGGAATCCATCTTGGGCCTTCTCACACACTGCTTTCTGGAGGCAAGCCCACACCAATTTCTGGTCAACTGGATTTAAATACAATGCGACAATCCCAGATCATATTATCTTACAATAACTGACACCTTTATCACCTAAGAAACTCCCCACTGACTTAAGACCTGTATTTGTTTACATACTGGATTGGGGTCAAATAAAGAGGTTAGCAGGAATCTTAATTAGATCAGAATGCCAACAGTGCTGATGTTTGCGAAGTGTCATTCGTCGACTACTGAACAGTTGTGTTGCTTCACGTTTCAGCAATGTTGCCAGCAGGGCACTGGATCCAAGATAACAGACTTTATTTAATGGATTTGCAAAAATTCTGACCAAACAGTCAAAGTAACAGTCTCTTTCTCTATCGAGACTTTCTTAGGCTTCTCAAGGTCAATGGCCTTTCTTCAGAACTGGCTTATCTTATCAAAATTAAGACAAACATGAGTGTCCACATGTGAAATAGTATTACATAGATGGTTTGCAACGGCAGCCATCTTCAAGGTAAGTTTGTGTATATTGCCCACTGTATGCCCTCTAACAATAGGCACCCAGCGGGCAGTACTCGAGCTTACCTCGCAGATGGCTGACATTGCAAACAACCTATACATACATGCATTAAAATCCAGTATTTTGGGGCAAACTTAAAGATTTCGCAAAGCAGGTACAAACTTGAAAACATTTCCATATAAGAATGAAGCTCAAGACATTTTTATAACATGTTAAAGAAGTGAAAATATGTAAAATATTAATATTTTCAATTTGAATTATTTTCTACTTGAGATTTTTTTCTACAGAAAAAATAAAAAACATACAAGACAATATTTCCACTGATTTTAAGGGATTATTGATCAGATCCTTTCAGGCAGAGTCAGCTATATGGAGTTGTCTTAAGTGCCAACTATCAGGGTTACACAGAAAGCTTCGGTGGGGTGGGGGGATTATGTAATAAATGTCAGGTGGGTCATGGGTGTTACTATATTCCAGGTGTTTTCATGCCAGGAAATGAGAGTTGTGTAGGGGGTAAGGGTGAGTGTAGGGGGAGGGGTTTGGCAAGAAGTGTTGCTAAGAGAATTTCATTGTGATAACAGCCTAATTATGTAAGTCTTTGTTTGGCATCCCAATGTTGTCAGTAATGAAGGTTGTTTGTGAAGACAGGAATTTTGGATAAGGAAATCACCCTTGTATTTACAGACAAAATAAACCTGACACTGTGTCAAGCATTCTGGTGTCAACCGTAGGTCAGAGTCTGGGGAATGCAGGGTTAGTGTCTTGTAGTGTCACCAGAACAATTCACAGCTGAAGAATGGAAGAAGAAAATTCCCGACATTTTGTGACAGAATGGAATAGAAAGATAGCATATAAATATACTGAAAGCTCAAAAAAACATATTCTCTTCATCACAATTTTTAACTATAAAATTCCCCAGAAGTATTCAATATGAATGCCATGATTGTTTTAAATTAATTACATGCAGTCTCATTTGTCGGAACAGAATAAACAGCTGGTGAAAATTTGAAAATAAAAAAAGAGAAAAAAGCAGTAAGAAAAAAAATAAGTATTCTTTAAATGATTTTATTGACGAGTAAAAAAAGCTATTTTTTGATTACTGAAATTACTAAAAAAAAAAAGATTATAATAAATATGATCACAATTTTTGAGATGCAACAACACAATGTGGCGTTCATTTTCACGACACCTCACTTTTACTGCATTTCCACAGTCATACAGAAAAGGAGTATTCATATTTATTTATTTAATTGAGCAGAAGGTAGTTCAATTTAATTAAACGTTGAGGTTTATTTTCAACGAGTTCTGATATACCTGACTCAAACATCAGAAATCGTTGAAAACAGATCTCAACGTTTAATTTAATTGAACTAAGCAGAAGGAAAAATTACTGTTACGTCTGGACCTGTGTCAGTAAAGTTCTGTATAGTTCGCGTGTTGTTACAACAACCGCGAGTGGGTGTAGCCGCTGAGACTTGACTCTACGAGACTTTTACCATATAAGTCGTGGTCATTTTCCTTTACCGGTAATATCCATGCTCCAGCCATTCGCCTGAATTCTACATCAGAAAATCCGAATGTCAGACAGTTCACAAGCCACAATGTGACATAGTTCACCACCACCCTCAATCTTACCTTCAATATTTCGACAATTCAACAGCTAGCGTAGAATTTTCTACACACATCTCCCATTCATAGTAAACCCACGTGTTAGTACAATGCCATGCGCTGGCGGTGGCAGCTGCGCACTGGGTTAGCCTACACCCGACTGCGTTACTCTGCACGCGGCTGCGTCAGTCAGTATCTCAAACCTGGCACAACCAATGTTGTGCGCGGTCTTTTTGTTTTTTGTGCTGTGTCTTAGCATGTTTAATAAACAAGCTGGATGTCCGTGACTACAGATATAAATTACACCGCTCACTCAACAATTGTAATTTGTATTTCATCACAATCCATATGGTCTATAGAAAACGTCTAGCACATTCATGTATGCGTCAGTCCGTATCGATCTCGCAGACTAAGGCTATTGGGTACAGTGTATATGTGTCAAACTGTGTTGTTTGCGCGGGGGAGGCTTACGCACCAAGGGCAGGGAGCCAATGAATTCAACAGCACACAGTAACGCATCGTTAATCCAACATGGTTAGATATGTCTGTTGGTGATCAACATTTCTCCAAGAATGGGAAGTACAAAAACAAGTGGATACAGGTAGCATTGATAATAATCTAATAAGTGTGTTTGTAATAGCTCCAGAAAAGTTCTACGTGTAAATTCTGCTTGTGATCTACAGGCTGACACTACTTCGAGCACCAAAATATCGCCAACAAAGAAACAAAAGGAACTAAATAAAACTGGCCGAGGCCTAAATAACATGCCTTTTTAACGTACAAAAATAAACAAATAAATAATACAAAACAAAAACACAAATAAATTTCAAACAAATGGCTTATGGTATTAAATTAGAGAAAATCTACAAACGAGTTCAGGCTATTACTGGGAAGTTTCCACATTCCCAGTCCGCAGTATACTGGTTCTCCAGTTCACGGAAGTATCACACCAGTCAGACATATCAAATTTAGCGAAGATCCAGATAGGCCTAATTAAGGCCACTCTGATACATCCTTTAACAACGACTAATTTCCATTCTTTGTTATATGTGTCGATTTACGTATCACCGAGCTGTATTTAGCACACATTAAGTCAGACATTTGTCCTAGTTGCGCCTCAACAGAAGAGGTCACAACTCTTCTAAGTTTTAGGTTTGATATCAAGTTTCTCAGATGGATTTGCAGGCCGACAAGGTGGCTGGCTCAATCGATCACACAAACAATCGGCCCTGTTTCCTGATAAAACCCTATTCCACCCAAAAAGAGTTGTCTTCGGTTATCTAGGAGATTTAAACCTCAATTTCCAGTGAAAAAAAAATTGTGATATCCATTCATACGGTTAATCAAGAAAGTTTTTACTCACGTCCTCAAAGGTTCGTCGCTCGCCTCAGTTTGTTAAATTTCCCTCCAAATTTGTAAGACGCGCTAAACTGCACGCGCTCATTTTCAGCAGAAGTTTTTGATTGGTTGACAAAATAAGTTAGGTTCCAAATAAGGTCAGGGGTCGACCGCCCGAAGGGGGAGTGTTTCCATTGATAACAAAGGCGACTGGCTGGCACACAGTTCATGTCGAAAACATCAGACAATGAGCGGAATATATTTACGTATTTACTCCTAGACATTTCACCGCGCGTTGAGCCTCAAGCATCGAAGAATAGATCTGTAAATAATTTACATTTATGTACTTTCACAGTGAAAAACGCCATACAGATCTGTGGAGGATTATCATAGTATACCGCCTACAGGCCTGTAGGTCTATATCGTTGGCTCGAAAGAAAAAAAAATGTTTTTTTTTTAACAAATAGCAGCATGATTATTATAGTATTTATATCTAAATACAGCCTATAGGCCTATAAGTCTATATCATAGGCTTGAAACAAAAAAAAATGTTTTTTTTAAAGAAATAGCAGCCTATACTTGAGGCCATTTCAATGCTATTAAAAGATGATTAACCCATCTGTACTTACCTAAATATAGATGACGTGATTAGTTTACACCTGATTTTAGCGCTGTTGTATGGAACGTTTAAGTAACTGTACTTTACATGTCGGCTTACACATGGCTGTGCATCAGCCAGAGAGTTTAGCAGCATTATACTGAATTTTAAAATACTGTGGATTTACACCATATTATATAGCAGCACTGTACAGAATATATGTAACAACATTGATTTGCACATATGACTGGTTTTTAAAGCAGCTGTGTACAGGAGAATAAGGAGAAGATACTGGATCAGACATAAGTGAGTTGGATAAGGGGAAATTACCAGATCTGACTAGGCTGAGTTGCACAAGGAAAGGCTGCCAGATCTGACATTAGTGAGTTGCCCAAGGACCAGATCTGACATAAGTGAGTTGCACAAGGAGAGGCTGCCAGATCTAACTTCACTACCATTCATTCCAGTAGAGGCCTGTTGATACTAGCATATCGTCCCTGTGTATTTGTTGAAATTTAGAATGTAAAGAAGATCTTGAGCTGGAGGCTGATATAATATATGCCATTTAGACACACTACACAAATATCAGTTAGATTTTAAGAAAACAACAATTGAACTTATGAAATAAATTAGCTTAAACAATTTCTCAGTACCGGTACACAACATGGGGGCTTACACATCCCCACGAGTCCCTTCGTTGGGCATACCGACTGGGAAGAGCATATGGCCAGGTGCCAGCAGTTAATTATACAGGTAGGCCTACTTATTTCACCTAAAGTTTAGTGTAAGTGTGCTAAACATTTCACTTGATAGAGGGACATAAAATTTTCTGATGAGAAATTAATGAAACTTCCCAAAAAACTCTTAATTAATTTGCCTACAATTTGTATGAATGAACATGCGTCACATGAAAAATGCTCAATTGTAGGTAAAATACAGTATGTTACTTAAAGACATTTCAAGAGATTTACCTGACTGGACACTGTGATGAGTCAGATGAGCACATCTACCATGTCTGCAGGAATGCCAAGGCAAAGCACAATATTTATCTGTGTATCTGCCATGGATGAGTAGATCTCCTAAACCGACTACGTTTTTTGTTTTAATTTAACGAAAAAAAGAGAAATAACGGAAACTACATGATATACAGCCCGAGGGGCAGGAAGCTATTATAGCCGTGTATTTATAAACAGATTTTAATCCAGCACTTTAATTATTTTTTTTTAACAGACATTTTTTTTTTTGGTGTCACAGTGCTTAACTATAATTTATACACATTTTTCATGTATTTTCCACGGTGGCCATTAACGGCTGTCACAGCTGACCATACTGCCATCACATAGCAAAGGGTGGTGGTCTACTGAGAGGGAATCCTTAGGGTGTATGTAATGTGATGTGCCTCCCTATTGCAGGACGGATTTCCACAGCTCTTTTATCTAGTGCTGCTTCACTGAGATGACTTACCGAAGGCAAGTATGCCGCCCCGCCCGAGCCAATACACTGATATGGGTCAACCAGTCAGTGAATTATCCCCTTCACGCCGAACACCAAGCGAGGAAGTTACAACTTCCTCTTTTAAAGTCTTAGGTGTGACTCTACTCAGAATTGTACAGCTATTAGCGCCGTGATCAACTCCTAACCCATTGTTTGGACCCGACTGCCACCACACAGCAAAGAGTGGTGGTCCACTCCTAACCCAATGGTCAGGCCAGACGGCCACCATACAGCCATTAGGGCAGTGGTGTACTCCTAACCCATGGTCAGGCCAGACAGCCACCATACAGCCATTAGGGCAGTGGTGTACACCTAACGCATGGTCAGGCCAGACTGCCACCATACAGCCAGGGGCAGTGGTGTACTCCTAACCCATGGTCAGGCCAGACTGCCACCATTCACCCAAGGGCAGTGGTGTACTCCTAACCCACTGGTCAGGCCAGACTGCCACCATACAGCCAAGGGCAGTGGTGAACTCCTAAACCATGGTCTGGCCAGGCTGCCACCATACAGCCAAGAGCAGTGGTCTACTCCTAACCCATGGTCAAGCCAGACTGCCACCATACAGCCAAGGGCAGTGGTGTACACCTAACCCATGGTCAGGCCAGACTGCCACCATACACCCATTAGGGCAGTGGTCTACTCCTAACCCATGGGCAAGCCAGACTGCCACCATACAGCCAAGAGCAGTGGTGTACTCCTAACCCAATGGTCAGGCCAGACTGCCACCATACAGCCATTAGGGCAGTGGTGTACTAACCCATGGTCAGGCCAGACTGCCACCATATACCCATTAGGGCAGTGGTCTACTCCTAACCCATGGTCAGGCCAGACTGCCACCATACAGCCAAGGGCAGTGGTGTACTCCTAACCCATTGTCAGGCCAGACGGCCACCATACAGCCAAGGGCAGTTGTGTACTCCTAACCCACTGGTCAAGCCAGATTGCCACCATACAGCCATTAGGGCAGTGGTCTACTCCTAACCCATGTTCAGGCCAGACAGCCACCATACAGCCATTAGGGCAGTGGTGTACTCCTAACAGATGGTCAGGCCAGACTGCCACCATACAGCCAAGGGCAGTGGCCTACTCCTAACCCATGTTCAGGCCAGACTGCCACCATACAGCCAAGGGCAGTGGTGTACTCCTAACCCATGGTCTGGCCAGACTGCCACCATACAGCCAAGGGCAGCGGCCTACTCCTAACCCATGGTCAGGCCAGACTGCCACCATACAGCCATTAGGGCAGTGGTGTACTCCTAACCCATGGTCAGGCCAGACTGCCACCATACAGCCAAGGGCAGCGGTGTACTCCTAACCCATGGTCTGGCCAGACTGCCACCATACAGCCATTAGGGCAGTGGTGTACACCTAACCCATGGTCAGGCCAGACTGCCACCATACAGCCAAGGGCAGTGGTGTACTCCTAACCCAATGGTCAGGCCAGACTGCCACCATACAGCCAGGGGCAGTGGTCTACTCCTAACCCATGGTCAGGCCAGACTGCCACCATACAGCCATTAGGGCGGTGGTGTACTCCTAACCCATGGTCAGGCCAGACTGCCACCATACAGCCAAGGGCAGTGGTGTACTCCTAACCCATGGTCAGGCCAGACTGCCACCATACAGCCATTAGGGCAGTGGCCTACTCCTAAACCATGGTCAGGCCAGGCTGCCACCATACAGCCAAGGGCAGTGGTGTACTCCTAACCCAATGGTCAGGCCAGACTGCCACCTTGCAGCCAAGGGCAGTGGTGAACTCCTAACCCAATGGTCAGCCCAGACTGCCACCATACAGCCAAGGGCAGTGGTGTACTCCTAACCCATGGTCAGGCCAGACTGCCACCATACAGCCATTAGGGCAGTGGTCTACTCCTAAACCATGATCAGGCCACACTGCCACCATACAGCCAAGGGCAGTGGCCAACTCCTAACCCATGGTCAGGCCAGACTGCCACCATACAGCCATTAGGGCAGTGGTGTACACCTAACCCATCGTCAGGCCAGACTGCCACCATACAGCCAAGGGCAGTGGTGTACACCTAACCCATGGTCAGGCCAGGCTGCCACCATACAGCCAAGGGCAGTGGTGTACTCCTAACCCATGTTCAGGCCAGACTGCCACCATACAGCCAAGGGCAGTGGTGTACTCCTAACCCATGGTCAGGCCAGACTGCCACCATACAGCCAAGAGCAGTGGTGTACTCCTAACCCATGGTCAGGCCAGACTGCCACCATACAGCCAAGGGAAGTGGTGTACTCCTAACCCATGGTCAAGCCAGACTGTCACCATACAGCCATTAGGGCAGTGGTGTACACCTAACGCATGGTCAGGCCAGACTGCCACCATACAGCCAGGGGCAGTGGTGTACTCCTAACCCATGGTCAGGCCAGACTGCCACCATACAGCCAAGGGCAGTGGTGTACTCCTAACCCATGGTCAGGCCAGACTGCCACCATACAGCCAAGGGCAGTGGTGTACTCCTAACCCATGGTCAGGCCAGACTGCCACCATACACCCAAGGACAGTGGTCTACACCTAACCCATGGTCAGGCCAGACAGCCACCATACAGCCAAGGGCAGTGGTCTACACCTAACCCATGGTCAGACCAGACTGCCACCATACAGCCAGGGGCAGTGGTGTACTCCTAACCCATGGTCAGACCAGACTGCCACCATACAGCCAAGGGCAGTGGTGTACTCCTAACCCATAGTCAGGCCAGACTGCCACCATACAGCCAAGGGCAGTGGTGTACTCCTAACCCAATGGTCAGGCCAGACTGCCACCATACAGCCATTAGGGCTGTACACCAGTACACTTTTTAAACAGGAAATCCTGACAGAAAACAAAAACACTCCTACAGAGTCCTCCCTGGCCTGGAGGTTAACATGCTAGTGCAGAACAGTGAACCAGGAGCCTCTCAGCAAAACAGTTGTTGTGAGTTCAAGCCCAGCTCATGCTTCCTTTTTAGCTGTATATGTACAGGAACATCTCACTACTGTAATCTGCGGATGGTGATAATCCTGGCTGCCGTCAAATAAGTGAAATAATCTTGAGTATGGCACGGCGTAAAACACCTATCAAAGAAATGAATAAATATTTTTATATGACTAGCACTATAATATGCTTAAGTATTTATGCCAAAAACATACCATCAAAAAGAGTCGTGTTGAAAAAGTGACGGTGTCAGAGGATATTCAACATTCAATCTATTCAGGAAGATGTCCCGTTGGGATCCACCACATGAGAAATAATGATGGCTAATCAATGCTGGATCTAATGGGCACATCCACGTCAAACATGACATACAGGTAGTTTGTGACGTAGAGAATATCACAGCGTCTGTGGCATCGTAAATCATTGCTCCTTACTAAAAATGTGTCGTTTCAGCATTTTTCAGGTACGACCAGGTCATAAACACCATAAATCAATCAGTAGAGGTGTTTTCATGACCTAGCTTTCTTGACAAGTTGATACTCTGTAAATCTGACATGCAGGTAAATGTATGTTAAATATACAGTAAACAAATTGCATTTCTTCTATACCTTGTATACAGGCTTACTACACCTAGCGGTGTGTTAAAATGTTACTTTTATATTGTACACTCAGTAGTTTTTCTTTATGTAAAGTACTAAAGATCGGCACACCAGAAATTTAGCTTTGTATTCAAACAAATAAACTATCGGTATGCCAGTGTCATTTTCCTTTCACTGACAAAATGGCATTCATCAGGCTAAAAGTTGTTGACATCAGAACGACATCAGCAAGAACTGACATTTACCATTGAGGCCACCATTCCTGTAAGAATCTGGCTAGACTTGACAGAGGTCAATCAGAAAACTGGTGACAGATGACTGATGTTATACATGTACTCCGATCACAATAAACAAAATATCATAATATTACCCTGGTAATCCAAAAATCATCACATTAATTAAAATATATGGCACATAAAGCTGTCTGTATAATATCAGAGCGGCTGTTTAATATAACCAAATCATTGTTAATAGTTACATATAGGGTACTTAGTACATCAGACAAATAAATCAGATTAACATAGGGTACTTAGTACATCAGACAAATAAATCAGATTAACATAGGGTACTTAGTACATCAGACAAATAAATCAGATTAACATAGGGTACTTAGTACATCAGACAAATAAATCAGATTAACATAGGGTACTTAGTACATCAGACAAATAAATCAGATTAACATAGGGTACTTAGTACATCAGACAAATAAATCAGATTAACATAGGGTACTTAGTACATCAGACAAATAAATCAGATTAACATAGGGTACTTAGTACATCAGACAAATAAATCAGATTAACATAGGGTACTTAGTACATCAGACAAATAAATCAGATTAACATAGGGTACTTAGTACATCAGACAAATAAATCAGATTACACAAAAATTCTATTGTGGGTGAAACCATGCCTGCACATCAACAGTACTGTTATACATGTCTATACTTGTACCTACTCTAAATCCTCTCCCTTTTCAAATAAAACACTGTTTTCCAGTCACAGAGGAATTTAAGCACGCAATTAGCACTGCAATGACGCTAAAATATGTTTGTGTCACTAAAGATGCAAGGTTCATAAAACTGCGCCAATTAAGTCTCTACACTCCATAGCTCTCTCAGAATGTTTCAAAATATTGGTTGAAAAGGTTGAAGATTGAATTAGGTTATGGATCATAAAGAAACAAAAAAAAAAAGCTTAAAAAATTAGTACGTATTTAGGGTAGCTTTTCCTGGTCTTCCAGATGAGGTTTACTTCATGTTTTCTCCTTCTTTAAGTGTCTAACCATACAAAACCCTAACCTTTGAGCAATCGATCTTCATCTCATCACCACATGGAAATAAAATCACACACAAACTAATCATTCATTCAAAAACAGATTTCTCAACTCTGCCATTTTGCTCAATGGTATATACCTGGTAACAGTATGACAAAGTGTTTATGTATAATTAATAAAATGCGTTTATTGATTATTAAAACAAAATACATGTATACATTTAAAATTATCTCAATGACGATCCAGACCGCAAGTACATCCACAGCTTATATACACGAAGTATATAAAGTACATATATAAACACTTTCTGCATGCATAGATGGTGAAATAAATACATATAACACCATAACACTTTTTTATCGCCTCAAAGTCACGAGACCCGGGATCAAATCCGGGACGGGTCATACCAAAGATGTTACGATTTTGCTGCCCCTCTTGGCTCTCAGCACTGAGAGGTTAGAGTAAGGAAACTTATGCAGATATTTGCATGTAAATTTATTTATTTTATTTCATTGTTGTTTTACACCTTACTCAAGACTATTTCACTTACACACCAGCAGCCAGCATTATGTTGGGAGGAATCCGAGTAGATTATGCACCTTCTGAGTATAAATATAGTACATGTAACTGTGGTTTTAGGTGAAATATTCTTGAGTATGATGCTAAATAACAATCAGAGAAATAAATAAACATGTACTGACAAAGGGCTTCTATTTATAATTTTTATAAGTACTGGCAAATCAGAGTGTTTCATCTCTCTTTTAGAGACAGCTTTATATTTAGGTATCACCAACGCAGTCGCTGTGAGTTTAAGTCCAGCTCATCCTGGTTTCCTCTCCGGCTGTACATGGGATGGTTTGTCAGCAAACTGCGGATAGTCATTGGGCTCTCTGAGCAGTTTCCTCCCACCATAATGCTGGCCGCTGTGGTATACGTGAAATATTCTTGAGTACATGGCCTTAAACATCAATCAAATAAATACATATATATTCAGATATGCTGTATGATGATGGACAGATTGTATGTTTGAATAGGACTATAGACTATCCTCTATCTAAACAGACATGCCATACACAAGATACACGTAATAAGGTCAGATCACTTAAATGCACTGCAAAATCAACCAGTTTAGCTAGGCTACAGATAGCTATGGGCATTTCTCCATGTTCACACATCAAATGCCAAATTTATGAACAAGTGAGAAATTACATCACGAAGACCAAGGTATTTAACCAACAAATGAGATTCAGAGATGCAAAGTTGTACACTTCATGCATACACTCTCCTCCCCCCCTCCCCCCCCCTCCAAAAAAATTAGTTTCCCTGAAACCTTGCTCTTTGACCTTGAAATATCATTCAGAGGTCATATAGGCCTATATGCAGGATCACCACAGTATAATCAAGTGCCGTTAGGAAGTTTTAAGGCAAATCTTGATAAACCATCCATCCGTGAAAGATGATCAAAATGATGTGAAAAGGAATTTAATTGACATGCTGTGCAAATAATTTCATATCCGTGGATAGATTTGACCAGAGCTCAAGCTCAGAATTATCACTACTGGTCAAAGGCACTGGAGGTTTGGTCAGGCCAGTATAGCAGACCAAGCAAATGGTCAGACTGGTCTGAGATTTATCAACATTTAATTATGTTACAATTCACACCAACATTCACGAAAAGTTTTTGTCATTCATAGGACAGTTTTATCATGTTTTCCATAAAACTATATTTAACTAAAAGACCAGCAATAATATGGAAGAGGTCGTGCATAGATTTCCGCTAAACCTAAACACTGGGCCATGTGGTCAGTGATATTTTGTAGTCAATTGTGACCTCTGTTTGACCTGCAATCTGACTAAAATATAAAGGTCAAAGGTCATGAGTAAATACTAAAACTGATCAAACAAGAAACCAATTAAGCAAATCCATCATGCATGTCAGCTAAAAGATTTGCTGACATTGGTTGAGTAGTTTTCGGCACTTTTTATTTCATAGGTACATTTAAATCTAAGAGAAATGCCATTAAGGATGATGTGGATAAGGACAGAGGTAGCCTGAATTGCTAGGACCATGACATCATTTACAGCCAGCAACAGCCACAAATGATGCTGCAGTTCTCAATGCTTTGTGCGTATATCCAGGAAGTTCTCAATCTAAGTCTGCCCCTATATTATAGACCTTTACAGTATAGGTAACAAATTTCATACAGCATGCTTCACTTAAAACTGCGTTGTAATGGGCTAGGGGAGAGACAACTGCGTTGTAATGGGCTAGGGGAGAGACAACTGCGTTGTAATGGGCTAGGGGAGATTGAGATGTTATGAAAGCATTAATGGAGAAAATGAGCAGATTTTTCTTGTGAAAATTTGTTTAAAGCAGATTCCATTTTCAAGACCGATCAAATTTATTTATTTATTTGATTGGTGTTTTACGCGTACTCAAGAATATTTCACTCATACGACGGCGGTCAGCATTATGGTGGGTGGAAACCGGGCAGAGCCTGGGGGAAACCCATGACCATCTGCAGGTTGCTGGCAGACCTTCCACTTACAGCCGGAGAGGAAGCCAGCATGAGCTGGATTTGAGCTCACAGCGACCGCATTGGTGAGAGACTGCTGGGTCATTATACTGCGCTAGCGCGCTACCCAAATGAGCCACGGAGGCCCCTCCAATCAAATTAATCTGTGAGCAAATAAAAGCAGAGCCATTTTTGAGAGAATGAATAAAAGCGTACATCATAACTATGTGCTTTCGACATGTCTGAGGCATTCATAGGCCTCAAACATAATCACAAAAAATATCCAGCTCAGACACAATAAAGAGGCTGGATTTTCAGTCTTATTTTTATTTCAATTTTTGATTTCTTAGTGTCGGCTCACCCGAAAAACAAAAAAAAAAGTTGTTGTTGCCTTACTCAGATCAGTTTTGCTCACTTAAATCATTTGAAGCAATTTTCACGGAAGCTGAACATAAAAAAATGAGTCAGGCAGTTTTTACAAGTTGGGTAGGGGTTACTAATTATGACCAAAACCTGGACCATATGTGCATGTATAATTAAGAACTGGAAAAAAAACCCAATTCCAAAACAGTTATAGATCTAAAAACAAATGTACATCAAATTACAACATATATGATGCATGCTGAATGATTACTCTCTATTTTGGCACGAGGTGAAATAATGTTGACTGTAACTGACTAGGCAATAAAAATGCTGCAAAATTTTAGTTCAGCACCACTTCAACCATTCCTGCTAGACAAAAAATAGAATCTGAATGAACGATTTCTCTGCTTACCTTTTTTTTTTTAATTTGACCCTGTCCCAAAGATATTTTGACATTATTTGCGTCATGTTAACATCAATGACTCAGATCCACAAGATGCTGTCACAGCCCTAATTCCAAGTTATACACAGCCAAATATCACACAAAAAGAATTAAGTTATCACTCTCAGAGTTCAAGCAGGAGTCCTCCTGCTGACAAAGTCACAGATGTTATCATTCTCAGAGTTCAAGCAGGAGTCCTCGTGCTGACAAGGTCACAGATGTTATCATTCTCAGAGTTCAAGCAGGAGTCCTCGTGCTGACAAGGTCACAGATGTTATCATTCTCAGAGTTCAAGCAGGAGTCCTCCTGCTGACAACGTCACAGATGTTATCACTCTCAGAGTTCAAGCAGGAGTCCTCCTGCTGACAAGGTCACAGATGTTATCACTCTCAGAGTTCAAGCAGGAGTCCTCCTGCTGACAAGGTCACAGATGTTATCACTCTCAGAGTTCAAGCAGGAGTCCTCCTGCTGACAAAGTCACAGATGTTATCACTCTCAGAGTTCAAGCAGGAGTCCTCGTGCTGACAAGGTCACAGATGTTATCATTCTCAGAGTTCAAGCAGGAGTCCTCCTGCTGACAAGGTCACAGATGTTATCACTCTCAGAGTTCAAGCAGGAGTCCTCCTGCTGACAAAGTCACAGATGTTATCACTCTCAGAGTTCAAGCAGGAGTCCTCCTGCTGACAAAGTCACAGATGTTATCACTCTCAGAGTTCAAGCAGGAGTCCTCGTGCTGACAAGGTCACAGATGTTATCACTCTCAGAGTTCAAGCAGGAGACCTCGTGCTGACAAGGTCACAGATGTTATCACTCTCAGAGTTCAAGCAGGAGACCTCGTGCTGACAAGGTCACAGATGTAATCACTCTCAGAGTTCAAGCAGGAGTCCTCGTGCTGACAAGGTCACAGATGTTATCACTCTCAGAGTTCAAGCAGGAGTCCTCGTGCTGACAAGGTCACAGATGTTATCACTCTCAGAGTTCAAGCAGGAGTCCTCGTGCTGACAAGGTCACAGATGTTATCACTCTCAGAGTTCAAGCAGGAGTCCTCCTGCTGACAAAGTCACAGATGTTATCACTCTCAGAGTTCAAGCAGGAGTCCTCCTGCTGACAAGGTCACAGATGTTATCACTCTCAGAGTTCAAGCAGGAGTCCTCGTGCTGACAAGGTCACAGATGTTACCATTCTCAGAGTTCAAGCAGGAGTCCTCCTGCTGACAAGGTCACAGATGACTTCCAGGGGATCTCAATAACCTAGAAGGACAATTGCTTGTCAGCCATTTTGGAGCAACTTTAGCCCTGGCTCCAACATGGCTGCTGAATGTTTTGATTTTCATGCTCTAAAATAAGCATCTAAAATAATGTTTTATATAGTTATGCCCTCTACAAATCTGAATTCCTTCCTAAAAGGTCACAATTTGATAACCAGAGATAATTTTCATAACTCTGGATACCCCGTCACGCCACCACTATGGGCAACAGCTCTGATATCACTTAATATCCCGTCACATCACCATTAAGGGGAAAACCTTTGATATCACTTGATATCCAATCAGATCACCTTATGGGGAATAACTTTGGTATCACCTGATATCAAGTCAGATGACCATTTGCTGAATTAACTTTGACATCTTTTGAAACCACATGATCCTTGGTACAAAAAATATACAGCACAAAATCTGGAATTCAGCTCCACACAACATACTTCCCCTCTTGTCACTTTTAACGATTTCACATCCCCTCCAGCATCATAAGCTATATTCCGGAAGCTTTTGTTGAATGTTCCGTGTAAAAATGACAAAAGTCGATACACATGCGACTGTCACATGAAACACAATCTGGTAATTGTTCCTCTGTTCCCACAGATACAGCTGACACAGACAAATGCTTCCCAGGGTTCCACATGCAAGCGCGCGCCGAGTCTTCACGTAGATAACCTGTAGATATACCTGCAATGTTAAGGAGAGGACAAGATTGAGAAGGAGTACTGAAGTGGCTTTTCAGCTGAAATAATCAATCTGCTCTAACACATGGCTGAATACCACTGACTATCACGGTCAGCGCTACACGATAAACTAGCGTTATTTTGGAGATTACAGGCAGATAAAACAGGAGTGTGTAGAAATGCCCAGGAAATAGAGGGTGCCTGTAATACATGAATGTATATTTATATGACTTTAGTTTAATGCCATAATCAAAAGTTTTCACTTAAAAGCATTGTTTATACTTGCCGTGGGTAAAACCAAACTTTGGCAAATTACTGACAACTTTTATGTGACATATACACACCATATTGGTGGAATACAACTTAACTTCAGCAAGTGTTGCAATACATTAAAGCCGACCCTAGCATAGTCGATGGCTATTTGTCATCAATCCCACACAGACAATGAGAGTAGGTTGTGTGTGTGTGTGTGTGTGATGCTGGGGGGGAGCTTACAAATTCCTTGGCCAACGCTGGGTTTGAACCTGTACCTTGTGTGACCCAACGTTTGAAGGCATCTCACGGATTGAAATCACACAACACACCACAACCCTACTTTTCCTGCCGTTTGGACAGGGACAGCACTATTGGTTATGTAGTTGCTTTTTGTATGTATGAATGTACGCATCAAACTACATGATGCTTTATCTTGTTATATATATATATATATATATATATATATATATATATATATTGAAGTACTTTTTGATTGGACTCTGAAGTACGGGTTTCCTATATATTTGTTTTCTCTGTGAATTTTCATTGTATATTAACCAAGCTACCTTTGATAAATAAAGATATTATTATAACACTCACACTTGAAAAAAAGATGCAGAACAGAAACACAGAACACAGTTTGTGACTGAGATAGATAGGTAGAAGATGCCATATATATGTAGGCAGGTAAACATATTATGTATGTATGTGTGTGTGTGTGTGTGTGTGTATGTACGTACATACATGCGTATGTATGTATGTATTTGTGCATGTATGTATGTGTGCATGTTTATATGTATGTATGTACATATGTATGCATGCATGCATGTATGCATGTATGTGTGCATGTATGTATGTATGTATGTATGTAAGTATGTATGTATGTGTGTATGTATGTATGTATGTGTGTGTGTGTATGTATGTGTGCATGTACGTGTGTATGTATGTATGTATGTATGTATGTATGCATGCATGTATGTATGCATGTATGTATGCATGTATGTATGTATGTATGTATGCATGTATGCATGTATGTGTGCATGTATATATGTATGTATGTATGTATGTATGTATGCATGCATGTATGTGTGCATGTATGCATGCATGTATGTATGTATGTGTGTATGTATGTAAGTATGTATGTATGTGTGTATGTGTGTATGTATGTGTGTATGTGTGTATGTATGTATGTATGTGTGTGTATGTATGTGTGCATGTATGTGTGCATGTATGTATGTATGTATGTAAGTATGTATGTGTGTGTATGTGTGTATGTATGTGTGCATGTATGTGTGTATGTATGTATGTATGTATGTATGTATGTATGTATGCATGCATGCATGCATGCATGTATGCATGTATGTATGTATGTATGTATGTATGTATGTATGCATGCATGTGTGCATGTATGTATGTATGTACGTATGTAGGTATGTGTGCGTGTATGTATGTATGTATGTATGTATGTATGTATGTGTGTATGTGTGTATGTGTGTATGGGTGTATGTATGTGTGTATGTATGTGTGTGTGTAAGCATCCGTGTATTCACATGTACAGAGATAACGTCTCAAGATAAACTGTTAATGCAATGGCAATCAGGTTCATGGGTGGAGAAGAAACATTCTTAGCTCAGACTTACCTGAAACAGTGAGAGAAAGCAGAGCAGTATAAAAGTTAATCCATACTGGAACAAGTCGCTTCCAAAATCCTGAGATCACAAAAAGGAAAGTAGTATTGTCTTTTTTTCTCTCTTTCAATTAGTTATGTAGTAATTAGGAACATTTTGTTTCAAACAAAGTAGTCAGGTTAATGGGCAAAAGACAGCATGTATTAACTTACAAACCCCCTGACAAAAAGCTGCAGCCTCAGGTGGATTTGAATTCGCAACCTTGCCAATGCAGAGACAGCAAGCTGGCAAAGCAGTCCAGGCACCTCAGCCTACAAGGACCTTTTTCACCTTTTTTTTTTTCGTAACTAATTACTGTAACCAAATGATTAACTAAAAAACTCTCTAACAGCGGACTGGATTTATCATCCAGTTTTCTAAAGTCAACATACTGACCAGAGTTAACTCAGTAACTTTTTCTTTGGGCTCTTAAATATTTCACCTGGGATTTCACTGGTCAATACACGATCCACAAAAGAATGTGTACAATGATGACGCGCTCAAGCAAAGCAACGTTATGCTCACAAAGTAATATCCCACATCTGCCAGGCAATAGCCAATGATCTCGCAGTAATATCCAGAGCTCTTCTGTGTTTATTCTACTGCAGTTGTTTCCCTTTGTGTGCTATCTGTCATATACTTGTGTATACACAACTGAACGATGGCTTGCTGAGCTATAGACATGAAAGTTCAGCGATTTGAAATATCAAATGGACAGGTATACTTTTCTTTTCAGTTCAATAAAACACATTGTGGATGCTGTGGGATGGAACATCAGGGATGGGACATCAGGAATGGGACATCAGGGATTGTCAGCTCTCGACATGTAATTTTGAACTCGTGCTCTGCGCGTTGAACATCACTTTTTTAGAGCCCAGAAATCCTACAACCTGCATTACCTGTATAATACTACATCGGTGGTGTTCTAGTCTTGATTTATTTACTTATATGTGAATGTTTCACTTAGATGAAAGCTGTCAAGCACAGCCCGGTAGAAACCCACGACCATCCACAGGTTGCTGACAGACCTTCCCACGTACGACCAGAGAGGAAGCCTGCATGAGCTAAACTTTATTCTAGACATATATACTGACATACTGTATATATGTATTTATATACTGTATATATGTACTTGTAATTCATTAGAGAGTACGCCTATCCATCTAAAGGATATGTACAATGTAGCCTCGGTACTCACATCAACGTGTCCCTCGTTGATAACGGCCACGCCCCTGGTCAGGTTGAGAGCAGAACAGAACAGATCCAGACAGATGGACAGGTAACCTAGTAATCCCAGAGACTGGTACTTTGTGCCGTAGAAAGCTGTGTAACACATACAAAACAAAAATCAAAAACAGACTAAAACAGACATTTCTGTCATAACAACTGATCAGCACAAATTCAATGGAATTTCTGCTCTACGTTGAAAATAATAATTGAAAAAATAATGAACTATCACAAATCATCAGCCTCTTCTGAGTTATCATTCAAAATCCTTACTAAAATTGACAATACAGGATAATTAGTAACTTTTTTATTATTTATTATTTGTACCTGGCTGACCATGCCATGTTAATTTTTTACCTCAATAAAGATGTAGGTTCAACTGAAATTCTAAAACAAAAACCCCAAAAAACCCCACACACATACTGCTTTGTGTGATTTACTAGGTTTGAACAATTAAACATCATGAAAACAGCCACTTTATTTAACTTGCCAGCTGTTCTGTATGTTTTTGCCTGGCTGTTCCCATAGCCTCCCCCATCAAACAGGTCCTCAGCACTAATCTCAAATGGAGGCCGTAGCTTTAATTCCTGACTCATATCACTAAGGTTGATTTTAGTCGTCAGTGACCTTGGGTTGTTGTACCTGTTCTTTGTCTTGTGCAGAAACACATCTGAAATACAGGAATACATTTGTATTTACAGCATCAACATGATGTAGTTTGCACCGTTCATCACTTCTAGACAACATGTATAAAAGGTGACATAAGGTAGCAAACACATCCTCAAACATTAAACGGTCTGCCAGCAACCTGTCGTATAAATGAAATATTCTTGTGTGGCGTAAAACACCAATCAATGAATACATGTAAATAAATCAAATATTAAACAAAAAAAAATAGCCTTGAAAAATGTCTGTATATTGTAAATGATAATTGCATCAAACACGATTTATTTTCCACATTCTCTAATTTTTTGTGACCTTTTATTTATATAAATCTTTTTGATAAGTGTTTTACACAGTATTCACGAATCTTTCACTCATACCACATCAGCGAAATGAAAATTGCATACACCTTACTTAAATCTGTCAGCATGGTGAGACTAGGGGGAAATTAAGCACAGTGGCCAAACTGCTTCAGTCACTTGAGACAAGGGTTCAAATCAAGCCTTTGGCAGGACATTTATAGATTACCTCGCTTCCTCTGTTCCTCGCTTCCTCTGAGCATGGTGTTAAAGATCAATCAAATAAATGAATCAAATACTTCAGAAGAAATACTTATTCTCCATCATGGCAAATAACTCACCAAACTCAATGAGGGCATAAGGTCTGGCCACGGACTCCACTGCAGGACGGTCAAAACACCGCAAAAATTCTTTCTCAACTTCATCCAGGAAAGAGAAAGCAAGAACTCGAGGGTACTTCTGATCACATATGACAAAAAAACCGAGCCCAAGAGCTGTGATGAAACTGAAAATAGAACATGGATATTTTTAATTTTCAGAAAATTCAGAATATTCACTTCTGCCCAAGTTCCTCAACCTTTTCACATATGATGGAAGAAGCTTCAGATAAGTCTAGCACCTTTTCAATCACTTTCAGAGACAAAACTACATTGCTTGATTTGACCAATTTCAAGACTTCACAAAAAGCCAAAACTAATCTGAAAATGTAATAAAAATAAAACTGAAAATGCACCTTTTTATCCTGTCCCTTTCTGAAGTTTTCACAAATTTCCTGTTTTTGAAGCTTTATGGTCGTGTGAATATGTCTTTGACATGAAGAACAGATTCTGTAATCAAATTATAGCACTGTATCCAAGCAAACATTGCACAAAGCTCATATGATATCATGTGAATATGTCTTTGACATGAAGAACAGATTCTGTAATCAAATTATAGCACTGTATCCAAACAAACATTGCACAAAGCTCATATGATATCATGTGAATATGTCTTCAACATGAAGAACAGATTCTGTAATCAAATTATAGCACTGTTTCCAAACAAACATTGGACAAAGCTCATATGATATCAAATTGCCCAAAGCTATTTTACACCTTTTCACAAGCAAATCTATTCTCTATATATAATAATCTATAATCTACATGTACAAAAAGTGTCATTATATTCTACTGGGAAGTTGTAAGTTTTGGCAACAAAAATAATATTTTGTGACATTTACTTGCCTCTAAAAATCCACTGTTGTGGGCAAAATTTTAGGTCATTTAAGATATATCTTGGTTATATTGAAATGGTGACCAGTCCTGATGCCAATGTACATGTACAACTTATAGCCACCAGGCAGGACAACCTCCTCAATCATCTGTAAGTAGTGCATCCCCTAATAAATGGTCATCTTACAACCTAGCTGATATCAACAATGGTATGACCCAATGCAGAAATTAACGATAATCTAATTACCCTAAATCTTCAACAAAGTCGACCACATACTGCATGTTTTGGCATATCAGGGAATGTTACCACATCTGGACACGTTACTTTATAATTTCTGATAAGTTCATACATATATGTGACCCTACCTAAACAACATATTTTACTCTTCAAAATCTAATGAATTTTGTCTTCAAATTGCATCTAAAGTCATAGATGTACTTTACTGGTAAAATTTGTTGAATAATTTTGGGGAATTCATCTTTAACTTTAAGTTGTTACTCACTAAATGTAGTGTTCCCCGACAGCTAGGGCACACCGGTCTGGGTATTTAGTGGCTTTCCTGGACAGAAGCTTAAGGAACTTCTGAGGCTCTTGTATTTGTTCTTTGACTCCATCCTGGAATCCATGAGTAGATGCTACCAAGGGGAGACCATCTTGTGTCCTACTAACCAAGGCATACAGCACCATGTTAACAGATCTGCCAACAGAGAAGACACTTACTGTTGATTCACTTAGACACCTGTTCTTAATCCTAAAAAGACATGCAAAATAAATAAACTGATGTCCAAAAATATATAAACATCTGCAATTACCAGTTAAAACATTAAGTAAACACAAAGGGTGGAAATTCTAATTGACATGCTTAGCTTACATGTTAGAGCATGCAAATGCAAATGTCTCCTCATGATGTACACATATAGATTCCAGACATGCTCTGGGTGTTAACAGAAACACTGCTACTAAATCCAAAACTCTCCACAGGACTGTTAACACAAATAAACACATACCCAACAGAGGCCAAAATACATAAAGCTGGGAGTGCAAGGGTTATCTCCCATGTTTCATGAGTTAAACTGGCTGTTACACATCCACTACACTTATGGGCCCTAATAAAGGAATGTGATTCACATCAATTCATCCATTCATGTTCAATGATGATTTATTTATTTGATACTTGTTTAATGCCAGAATCAAAAATTTCTTTACTTTGAACTACAGAGAACCTACACACGCAGGATTTATACTCAAGCACATATTGAGGTGAAAATATAGTCTAAATAAGATAAAAAGTTAACACAAAACTGTTCATCATGGCAGCATAAGCGCAAAGCCACATTTTGTTGATGTATAAAATTTACACATGCTGTGCAGATGGTTTCTTTGTCTAACACTCTGTAATATGCAGTTATCAGACGTACGTTTTTTAGGATACCATCCGTTTTTGTTCACTTCCCTACACCTTCCCATGTTTTTTTGTTGACCGTCAGCATCCATCACAGGTGAGTTAATTGTTAGCATCCACCACAGGTGAGTTAATTGTTAGCATCTACCACAGGTGAGTTAATTGTTAACATCTACCACAGGTAAGTTAATTGTTAGCATCCACCACAGGTGAGTTAATTGTTAGCATCTGCCACAGGTGAATTAATTGTTAGCATCTACCACAGGTGAGTTGATTAACAGATGCCCTCATCTTAACCATTCTGTTTCATCTAATATCAGAATGAAAAACTTTGGGATTCCATCATTTCGTCATTCCCATAGGCCTTATTACTCCATCTATGCAACTCACCACCATGTTGTCATTTTCACGTATTAAATTCAGCTCAAGGTAATGCAATGTGTGTGTCTTCAATCACAGATTTTGAACTTTGAACATGAACACATAGTGGTGAATTTCATGTTTTTTTGTAGTGAGTCACTGTGGGAAAAGAGAATCCATAGGCTTTTTACTTGACACAGAGCATCCAGTTACGGCATCGTCTGGAGTAAACTGAAACGTGTAAGGGTCACGTTCACGCTATGAACTGAGAGGCATTTGTGACGATGGTAAAGTAACCATCACAGCATTTGTGGCACTACATTGCTACAGCCGGCTGTTGCAAAGATTACTTTGCTGTCATGTGGTAGAGTGACATAAATTCACTGAAGAATCTCCTTTTCATGATGAAAATTTGAGAAGTTGAGAAGGGGGGAGATGTTATGACATGGATAGAGGTAAATGGAGTGGTTATTCGGGCTGCTACCTGTTCCCCACCATTGATACAACATGGCTGGTCTCTGACTGTAAGATGAGCAAGTTGATCTCGCAAGTTCTCCATAACCATGTTACATCGCGAGAAAATCATTTGGTTGCTCTTGGGTCCTTCCGACGTAAAGAGCCGATGTCTCGTGGGTTTGTTGTTGTTGACTTCAGAAGGACCCAAGAGCAACCAAATGATTTTTTCACAAGGTAAAGCATGTTATCGAGAGCTTTGAGATCAACACGGCGGTTGTCTTATGTGCTTAGCAGCGATGGCCTTGTAGTTCTCGGCTGTGTTGGATTTACTTGCGATTGGAAGAGGGGACATCTTGCCGAGATGAGCATTTCGGTCAACTACGGGTAGACACTTTTTATCCGCCTCAACATCGATGTATGACGGACACCATGTAAGTCAGGTACTGTTATATGACAGACAGCTTTGTTGGCATCAGTGCAGTAATCCTTTAGGATGAAGAGACCTGCCCGCCAGAGCTGTGTAAACGGATAAACGTACAGGCACACTACAGCGAACAATATTTTGCATGTCGCACTTGCCGACAAGTAAGCTAAACCAAGTTTTCTGTGTGAAACAGATAAAATCTAAACTTAAATTATGATGTGCATGACGTAAACACATAAAAAACTGAATTCCGATTTTATGGAAACATACAATAATAAAGCAGCGAGATAACCATACCAAAACACCTGACAAGTTGTCAAATTGACCACGTTGTCGTTGTTGAAAGTGCCCAAGAAAGTCACCTCCACCAACAGGAGAGCTACTTCCTTCCTGTTACCCATAGCAACAGCAGACGACTTTTGCTCCCGTCGATTTTACCACTGGGGCTTTTTACACATTAATTTTCCTCAAGGGTTTGTGTTTTCTCATAATTGTAGTGGTTATTTATTAGAAATGTAAATATATGTGTTTAATTTGGGGTTCTGTCTTATTATTCTCATACTTGAGAGAAATACATGGAGAACTATTTTCTTTAACCTCACAGGAGTGGAGCGGTTCCAAACATCATGGCGACAACGGTGGTGTAGTGTTGAAAGTAACGCTGATTTTCTGGCTGAAAAAAAAACATGTAAGACAAGACTGCTACGATCAGGGATTATGAGGGACGTGGACTGGATTTGTTTAACTTCAGAATTAAAAAATATTCATTAAAATGCCGTCAGTAGCGACAATATCACCAGGGCATGCAGCCTGCAAAACAAATGGGATTCTGTTGGAGACTCTTCAATATGTGGAACCCAGGAAATATGACCCTCCTCCAAACCATCTCCTTCAGACAAGTGAGTGAATACCTCTGAACAATTACTTGTTAACTGTCTTACATTTAGATGTGTTATTATCAGTGGTTTGAAAGTAACTATTATCTACATGTATTTACCTGTTACTAATGATCGCGTACATACACTACATGTACATGTTGCAAAAATGACTTAATGTATCTTAGCCCAAAGCTGATCAGGACGTTCCTACTGGAACGCCCAGCTTTGGTCATACGGACTTCCACGTGAACAATTTCACTAAACAAATGCCTCGAACCTACATTATTTTTTCTGTCCACGGATTCCCTGATGCGTGCAAACCGTAAACATGTCAAAGCAGTAAATCAGTAAACCATCCTTCAACAGTAATTCAGACTTTTAAAGTTTTAAATCGGGCAATTGAAACTTACGTCATGTTTGGAATTTCATTCACCTTCAGGCAGGGTGATGGTCCGCGAAAATTTGATCCCACCTAGCATTCTTTTTACCTTTCCCAAGACACAGTATTTTTGCAGTGTTAGTTTGTAAACTGCATTTGAAAAAATGCAAATAGAAAAATGCCCTGTAAATAGAATGTTGAGTGAGATAATATTTTCATGGCCCATCACCCTGCCCAAATTTTTAAAAAAAAATCCAAACATGTTGGACGTTAGTTGGTTTGCCCGATTCAGAAGTTTAAGTGGCTGGATTACTGTTGAAAGATGGTTAACCGATGCCGGCTTTGACATGCTTATGATTTGCTTGTACCAGGGAATTGGTGGATAGCAAAAATATGTCAGGATTCAAGCCATTTTTTCTTTCAGAGAAACTGTTCACATGGAAATCCATATGACCGAAGCTGGGCGTTATGGTAGGAACATCCAGCTTAGCTTTGGAGTAAAAGTATCCCCATAACAATCAAGGCATGTAAGGCCACAAGCCTTGCTGGTTTACTTTTTGTGTGATGGCCAGATCATTCTTTGTGGCAGATTCAAAAGCAGTCATGTGTGCAGAGAGCATAAACCCAATAGCTGTTTCAGGCTCTTCACGAGTTCACGCAGATATCGGCGAGTCAGGTGGAAGCTCTTGCAAACTAAAGTAGATAAAAGGCATTATTTTATAGTAGTTGCTAGATTAAATACACATCTATCTGCCGCCTCAATCGGCCGTTGGCGGTAAAATCACGTCTTTTAGCTGTCTTGCTGATATTTACGTGAACTTGCGAGACTCCTGAAATGATAATTGGGTTTATTGGCCTTACATTTGATGACGTAACCCCATGAGCCCTGTGGCACTTTCAAAACACATGCAAAATGAACATATTTAAGTGGATACTAGCTGCATCAGCTAAAAGAACGTCTCCTGGCTGCAGATTGAAGTGTATATGTATATTTCACTCTGTTAATTAACTTGATAAATCAAATAGTTTAATAATATAGGCTGTTATGACCAGAACCTGTAACTAACGAAAGTGGCTGTTTGTCACACCAGACCTACATGTAACCATATCCTCAAATTGTGGCAGTGACAAGTGGAAGATGAATTCAAAGATTTCATGGAAACATCTAAAACAGACATTTAAATAATGTCTGATTTGCTTTTTCATGCACTAGCTCACTCAACATGAGTAAAGTTGACAGCCCACTCTGAGTGCATGTTGGGTTTTGTGCATGTTTTTGACAGTAAAGTGATCAAAGTTCATGTGGCTTTTTGGCTGGCACAGTCTAACGTGCATTGATGACCGCTTGTCTTGCACTGGTCAATACTGTGTGCATATCTGTATGTCACATGGAAGAAAGTTTGCCACAACGCGCCAAAGATTGGTGGTTTACACCTGGTACAAGTCAAAGAAGAAGGAAAAAAAGAGGAATCTACGAACTGATAAGACATGAAGAAAAACTGATCGCTGCAAGGTGCTGTGTGCCATGTAATATTGAAAGCCAGTGAAATATCCGTGCCTTACCCGGTATTTCAGAATGTTCGATGGATGGGGAACTTGTGAAACTCCTTCTCACCTGTGACAAGTGGTTCTTTCCGTTATTATGGGACAGTTATTGTTGTATGCGTGCTCATAAAACATATATGACGTAAACTTGCACTGCCACATCACAGAAGAAAATGCATTCTACTGGCAGGTGGACCTTTTGTGTGAAAATATGTAATGCAGTACATTTAGTTTTTACCAGTAACAAGACAGTATAAGTGACTCTACACTAACAAGATGTTTCTTTATATTGGTATACAGCTTCTTAGTTTCTTAACACAACACTTCAGTGTTAATACTAACACCTGATATTTACAATGTTAGTATCTACTTTGAAATGTCATGATAATAAACCAAAAAGTTGTACATGTATGTAAGGAATATCTTGTTTGTATACTTCTCCACCAACATCTAAATGCCACTTCTATATTGTACAAGTGGATCTGTCTGTATGCCAGTTGGTTAGTTGGTCAGTTACATGTATTTGATGCCCTACATACAGTATGTCTTTTAGGATCTGCCATTCAGTGTATGATTTTAGTGCAAGACAATTAAGATCAACTTTTGGGGGGATATCCCAGCGATAGCAGTTTGTAGTTGTTTTCTTGTAATGCAAAGATGTGGGACAATTTTATAGTGAAGAATTACTGTTCTCCTTATTGTAGAAATCTACGACAAAGTGTCACAGAATGCCCTGGTCCAAGCCCGGCCCGCAGCTGTTCACTTTGGAGGGTTTGAGATTGGGAAGAAACATACTTTGGCATTTTCTATTGTCAATGTTTCTTCTGATGTGCTACGGATGCACATCGTCCCTCCACAGACAAGATACTTCAACATCACATATACTAAGGGGGTGAGGACAGGCTTATGTTTGTTTTGTGCACTGAATGATACTGACAATATTGGCAGTTAGCCTATCGTAAAGTAAAAAACTGCACTTGACTTACTCTAAGTCTACTGTAAGCTTTTCAGGAGTTACCTAGAAACGTTTAAAGGTGGAGAAAACATAAAGGATTAAGGATTTTTCCTTAAGGGGAAAAAGACACTTGAAAATAATTTTTGAATGGTGGGTATTTGGGACCACATTTTGGTATTTATAGTCTTTGTTTAATGTCATAAATGAGGATGTAACACAGGTTTAATAAATATTTTTGCTCTAGAATTTGTTCTTTTCATCTAACAAATGTATTAAACCTCAATTTGGATCATATTTATATTTTTAAAATGGTCATTTTAAGAGAAATACCCTTTTCTCTTGAAAAAATAAATCCAAAAACATATTAAAGATCATATCTGCACATAAGTTTTGATGCTCTTTCATCTGATTTTGGCATCATGTTTATGTTTTCTTCTCCTTAAAAGTAAAAAGTGTTCTAATGATATTGGAAATGTGTTCTGAGGTTTGTTTGGAATGTAGGATGATATCCTAGTAAGAAAATGTAACTTTCATCCTTTATTTGCCTCTAAATATGTACCCAGCTATTTTGATGAAATTATCATAGCATATAAATTTAAATTATCTACTAACTTGTATGTACAAAACAGTCTGATATTGTCTTTATCTTTGTTGCATCCTTTTTCAGAAAAAGTTTGTGCCAGGCCTGACTGTGGAATGTGAGGTAGAGTTTTACCCTGACGAGTGGCGATATTACTATGATTCTGTGCGAATCAACTGTCCGGTGAGTCATTTAATTCCCTCTACATGCTGCAAGGCTACGTCTCTTTAAAGGACAAAAACCATTGACTGAGGTACTGTTTGTCATATGCATCACGTTTGTCAGATTGCTGGCAGACTTTCAACTGTCCAGTAAGTCATTTAATTCCCTCTACATGCTGCAAGGCTACGTCTCTTTAAAGGACAGAAACCACTGACTGAGGTACTGTTTGTCATATGCATCACGTTTGTCAGATTTCTGGCAGACTTTCAATTGTCCAGTAAGTCATTTAATTCCCTCTACATGCTGCAAGGCTACGTCTCTTTAAAGGACAGAAACCATTGACTGAGGTACTGTTTGTCATATGCATCACGTTTGTCAGATTGCTGGCAGACTTTCAACTGTCCAGTAAGTCATTTAATTCCCTCTACATGCTGCAAGGCTACGTCTCTTTAAAGGACAGAAACCACTGACTGAGGTACTGTTTGTCATATGCATCACGTTTGTCAGATTTCTGGCAGACTTTCAACTGTCCAGTAAGTCATTTAATTCCCTCTACATGCTGCAAGGCTACGTCTCTTTAAAGGACAGAAACCACTGACTGAGGTACTGTTTGTCATATGCATCACGTTTGTCAGATTTCTGGCAGACTTTCAACTGTCCGGTGAGTCATTTAATTCCCTCTACATGCTGCAAGGCTACGTCTCTTTAAAGGACAGAAACCACTGACTGAGGTACTGTTTGTCATATGCATCACGTTTGTCAGATTTCTGGCAGACTTTCAATTGTCCAGTAAGTCATTTAATTCCCTCTACATGCTGCAAGGCTACGTCTCTTTAAAGGACAGAAACCATTGACTAAGGTACTGTTTGTCACATGCATCACGTTTGTCAGATTTCTGGCAGACTTTCAGCTACATGTACAAGAAGTCACAAGTTCACAGAATCTGGTCTTGGACCTTCAGTCTTGTAGCTAAGAAATTATAGAATGGTCAGAAGGTGAAATCTATTGGTCAGATTTTCTCCCAGTATAAACATGTATACATGTGTCTACTAATTTTGTCATTGTAAGCTCTGTATGCTGAGAGAAGATTTACAATACTCATGTACGTTATATTTGCCCCATGTGTGTATTATGTGGCTTTTTGGCTGAGAAGTATAGGTTTAAGTGTAAGAATATCATGTCAGAACAGTTACTTACATGTACACTCCTATGTACCCATTAGGACAACTATTTGTTGAATTAACTAATTACTGTGTTGCAACTTAAGTTTAGTGTTTTAGAAGTGACACATTTTCTTGTAATATTCTAATTGATTCATCCACCTTAATGAACCACTTAAAAGTTTTTTGTAAAACTTCTTATCAGACAAACTTAAGTTTCGGCATCAAAAGTATAAGACCTTTATGTGCTTCGGAAAGTGCATTTTTACAGACCAAAGTTTAGGTGAAGTATAGTGTACTGAAATTTGGCTGATGCGGCACATGTGTACTGTAGTTTGGTGTTCATATTAGCTAGTATTCACCACCACTGATATACCCGCATGGCTGCTTTGTTTGTAGGGTGAGGAGAACCTGATTGTGCCTATCCATGCCTACCCTGTGATGATCACAGACTGCTTCCCTGAACATGTCGACTTCCCTTCTGTACCAGTCGGACATTCGTAAGACACTATTTATGCCTCAGAGTGACTGAGCCAACAAAATATACTTACATGTATACATGTGTATTGTATCATCCTTGGGTGTATTACATTCCGTTCATGGTCAAAGCAGCACAGCAGCAAATTTAGATTCAAATGAATAACTTGTAGTTAAAACATTTTATAGATTTGTACTAAGCTTTACATCTGTTGAAATTTTGACACTAGGCTCTTAATATTCCGTATTGCTATAGTAAAAAAAATATTCTGATGTTCCTAATTTCAAGACAGTTAAATACAGATAAATCTGTAACAAAGTTTGGAAATAAATGTTGTCTCATTTTCTGTTTAGGAGAACAAAGTCAATCCCGTTACGATGTGAAGCTCCCACAGACTTTGAGTTTGAGCTTAGCATTGCTCAGCCACATCCAGCTTTCACAGTAGAACCTATGTCAGGTAAGCTGTGTATGGGTTATCTCCCCTTACGCTTCCTTCACAGTACATATTCATTTAGCAGGGCTTTCATTATCTTTTTGAGCTGAAGGCTACCCTGGGAAAGTAACCAGATTAGTGACATAGAATTAAATGAAGTAACATATGACATTTGGTCAAAGTAGGCAGCTACCTGCTCAATTTTTTTTCACAAAAGTAGCAAGCTGCAGGTCACTGGTATAGCCATCTTCTAATGAATGGCTGGCCCCGATAGCACAGTTGGTAGAGTGTCCCCTTTGGGAGTGGTAGATCCAGGGTCAATCTTGGGTCAAGTCACACCTAAGACTTTAAGAGAGAAAGTTGTAACTTTCTCACTTGGCATTGGGGATAGTGCAACAACTGGTTAACCCGTGTCAGTATAATGACTCGGGCTGGGTGGCTTACCTGCCTTTGGTAAGTCATCTCAGTGAAGCAGCACTAGATAAAAGAGTGGTGGAAGTCCGTCCTGCAACAAGGAGGCAGATTACATGCACTCTAAGGATTCCTTTGTCGTCGTATGACTGAAAAATTGTTAAGTGATCCTTTGTTTTGTCATGATTTATCAGCAATGATACTATGATTTGACAGTTCAGGGCCTGTCTCTGTTTTTACTGGGTGCTAACAATAAATGGTGGGCAACCTCTCTCATCCTGTAGAACACTGCATCCACACTTGTCTGGATTGTAATTAGTAGTGAATTAGTCATGCACTGTTGATTGGTGGAGAATATCTACAGTATGTTGTTGTTGTTGTGTTACAGGTATTGTGCCTGCTTGCGGGGAGACACAGATCAAGGTGACATTTGCACCAACAGAGTTCCTCACTGCCCACATGAAGTTGTTGCTGATCATCTCCCAGTTTAACACCAAACCTCTACTTTGCACATTTACTGGCACCTCAGCCCCTGGACTTCTCAAGTAAGATGCTATGTGAATAACGCAGTTGCTTGCAATTTGACGTTTTCATGGTTTTGTGGCATGGTTTTGTTTCCATTTGATATGGTATGCCAGATTCAACACCCAAAGTTTAACTTTCGCAGTGTTTGTACTCTCTAGGTTTTGGGACCGCTTCAGTGAGTGACATCTAATGGTTAGAGAGTCCACCTCAAAGTCTGGATCATACCAAAGACTTTAAAAATGGTACTTGTTGCTGCCTCACTTGGTGCTCTGCACTAAGAGATTAGAGCAAGGAAACAAGACTGAATGGCCCAGTGCCAGTATAATGTGACTGGGTGGGGTATCATATCTGCTGTCTTCGGCATGATATTTTTGTGGCAGCAGCATTTTAGCGGCATGGGCTCTCCCTGTTACGAAGACAAAGTATATTTAAACACACGTAATGACTTTTGGTTGTCAAATGACTGAAAAATTGTTAAGTAAGACATAAAATCTCATGCATTCATTCATTCATTCTCTCTAGTTTTTGTGCCTAAACACACACAGCCATTCAAACTCGAAATTAAAGTGACATATAGCCTGTATTACCTTACATGTCACTCAGTGAAAGCAGATTTCATATGGCACATAACATGTCCAGTTCTAAGCCTACAGTGTCTAAGGTTTCACTATAGCCTGACACTGTCATACTGTTGTAATAATAAAACATGCCAAGTCAGCACTAACATCATTACCCCATGTTTGTAGTTGAGCGGCTGGCCCTGGGGTACAGATCAATGTTGAGGTATATGATGAAGGATAGATGTAGGGTTGACATTAGACATGCCCACCACCCGTAGGATGTTGGCAATAATGTCCGTGCCATTTTTTTTTTTTTTTTTTAATTGAACTTATTAGTGAGATGCAGTAGTTTTAGTGTTATTTATGAACTGTTTTATTTCATTACTTTGAGATATATGTGTATCTTCTTGCAATTTATGCGTGCTTTGGTATCCTTTTGCTTTATCAAAAAAGGGAGCTAACTGAGACATCAGCATTAACCGAGACAGAAACTGCTGACAGTGATATTTTAGACCCAAGATGTCTAACTCCACTGGACAGAGCCAGGCGGAATCGCAGGAAGAAGTTAAAGCCTTCACCTCCAGGGGCAACTCAACCCCAGGTAAGTTTCAGAAAAACTGTTAACATTCTTTACCATTTCACATTCCAAGTTGCATAAAGAACTGGTATATGACATCACGGATCTCTGCGGGCCCTCAGTGCTGTGTAACTATGCTGTGAATTACACACATCTGTGTAATAACTCCCTGATCGGCACTTGAGATTTTCTTTCATTTTTGAGAGATTCTGCCTTGTTTTTCTTGTTTTGTTTTGGTGTAGAATTTTTATAGGAAGGTGTTGTGTATTTATATGTAGCTTAGAAAGGGGGAAAATGAGAAAGTTATGAGATGTGTGAAGGTACATATAGAGTCGTTGTGCAGCACTACCTAGATGTATCATTTGTGGGTCTCGCTTGGAGTCTCTGGAGTGAACAGATGAAGACCTTAGCCCTCTAGGCAAGCTTGTAGTTAAAGGTGACTACTCCACGGGACTCTCCAGTGTGGGCCTGGTAAACAGAATATGTCCACATTGTTTAATATTGTCCATGATGAAGGCCTCTAAGTGACATTTGGCATGTATATTTCATTTGTTTGACAGCGTTGCTGGCAATACTGTAGTAAAATATTTAAAAGACATTTTTAGCTGTACTGTATAGGCCCTATATTTCATGTGAGCATTAAGGTTATTGTTGTATAAGAATATGATTTTTAAGTTTTGCAGTTATTGTCTGTTTTAAAAACTGTTAAAAAATTCCTGTTTTGTTTTTTTCTTCTGATCCTGGATGTTATCATTCTCATTTTCATAAGTCAACTGTTTTCTGGTTTGGTCAAGCTCTCACCACCATATGGCTGAAGGTGTGATGTTAAACCATAGTTATTTATTCATGCATTTACTGCTGTTAACCTCAGGATGTGGAGTACGCTGGTCTAAAGTTCCCTCCTCAGATCAACTGTCCCCACGCTGTCACTCAGGTGCTCCTACAGGAGGAAGGCAGGCTGAGGCGCAAGGACTTGAAAGAAGGTAAGCACACAATTACAAACTGGCCAAATTTATTTGATTTTTTTTTTATTCGATTGGTGTTTCACGCCGTATCCATGCATATTTCACTTATACAACGGCAGCCAGCATTATGGTGAAACCAGGCAGAGCCCAGGAGAAACACATGACATTCCCCATGTCCCAAGTCTGTATAATAGCCTGGTGCAGTCCTCATTGAAAATCAACAGATTAGTAAACCAATAAACACAGGACATGGTGCTTACAAGACCAATTGCTCTCACCATCAGATATAATATACACACTTTAGAAGGAGGTATTTCATGTTTTCTTAGCAGTTACTACCTGAGTAAGATAAGTGGTTTACCTAGGGTAGTTTTCTTTGCCCATAAAACTGATTGCCAGAGTAGTAGTGAAAAGCTTTTGGGAAGGCATTAAGTAAGTGAAGCAATCAATCCAAGCAGTTACATCAGCTTTAATAGGTATTGCATGTCATTTTTTACCAGTTTACAAGTGTTAACACCCTCCTTTATTAATATTGCTATCATATTTTAGGATTAAAATAAAACAAATATACTTAGCATCCTATGAGAGTATACAGGCTAATCAAACGGCTTTAAATGGACTTCTCATTATGTACACATATCAGAGGTGTCTCCATGAACACATCCCAGTCTTTCACTCACAGTGAAAACAAAATTTGACCTCTTATGTTGATTTGTCCATTTGTTGCATGTCAGCCAGTCTCTGAAGTAAAGTTCTATTCTTGTTTCAGCCATCACAGCCAAAAAGGTGACCGGGCCTTCTACTCGTCAAATGAAGGTGTGTTTTCAGACATCTGTTTTGACAATATCTGTGTGGTAATTAATATCTTGGCACTTTTTGCCTGCTGTCACGAAGGAAGGCCAGGTACTGTTTGTTAGGGGGTTGGGGTGTGAGAAACAGTGTAGTTGTCAGTGTCAGGGTAAGGTTTTGTGCGTTAAGGTCAGAGTTAGGCTTTGTGTTTGGATAGATATATAAAAGTACATGTAGTCCCATGGTAAGGTTTTGTGTTTGGGTCGATTTCTATATACATGGACGTGTAGTCCCACAGTAATGTTTTGTGTTTGGGTCGATTTCTATATACATGGACGTGTAGTCCCACAGTAAGGTTTTGTGTTTGGGTCGATTTCTATATACATGGACGTGTAGTCCCACAGTAATGTTTTGTGTTTGGGTCAATTTCTATAAACATGCACGTGTAGTCCCACATTAAGGTTTTGTGTTTGGGTCGATTTCTATATATATGGACGTGTAGTCCCACAGTAATGTTTTGTGTTTGGGTCGATTTCTATATACAAGTACGAGTAGTCCCACAGTAAGGTTTTGTGTTTGGGTGGATTTCTGTATACATGTACGTGTAGTCCCACAGTAAGGTTTTGTGTTTGGGTCGATTTCTATATACAAGTACGAGTAGTCCCACAGTAAGGTTTTGTGTTTGGGTTGATTTCTATATACATGGACGTGTAGTCCCACAGTAAGGTTTGGTGTTTGGGTCGATTTCTATATACATGGACGTGTAGTCCCACAGTAAGGTTTGGTGTTTGGGTCAATTTCTGTATACATGGATGTGTAGTCCCACAGTAAGGTTTTGTGTTTGGGTCAATTTCTATAAACATGTACTTGTAGTCCCACAGTAATGTTTTGTGTTTGAGTCAATTTCTATATACATGGACGTGTAGTCCCACAGTAAGGTTTTGTGTTTGGGTCGATTTCTATATACAAGTACGTGTAGTCCCACAGTAAGGTTTTGTGTTTGGGTCGATTTCTATATACAGATACGTGTAGTCCCACAGTAATGTTTGGTGTTTGGGTCGATTTCTGTATACATGGACGTGTAGTCCCACAGTAAGGTTTGGTGTTTGGGTCGATTTCTGTATACATGGATGTGTAGTCCCACAGTAAGGTTTTGTGTTTGGGTCGATTTCTATATACATGGACGTGTAGTCCCACAGTAAGGTTTGGTGTTTGGGTCGATTTCTATAAACATGGACGTGTAGTCCCACAGTAATGTTTTGTGTTTGGGTCGATTTCTATGAACATGTACTTGTAGTCCCACAGTAAGGTTTTGTGTTTGGGTCGATTTCTATATACATGAACGTGTAGTCCCACAGTAATGTTTTGTGTTTGGGTCAATTTCTATAAACATGTACTCGTAGTCCCACAGTAATGTTTTGTGTTTGGGTCGATTTCTATATACATGTACGTGCTGCAACAAGGACATTACATTACTTGCACTTTAAAAACCCAAAGCACTCACCGACTCACTCACAGACTCACTCGCTCACTCACACAGAAGCACTAATCAGCAAGCTGTCAGGTTGCTGATAAGCCTTGCTAATTTCATTGACAGAAGCAAGTGTTATATTAGATTGTCCATCATGGTCTTAGCGTTGGCGTATACATGTTTATACGTTGCCATGATATCAGCAGATGGAATCTACAGGGTATGCCATAGTTTTCGCATCTAAATATGTATTTTGTATCACTGTTTGTGGTTAATGGAACAGCCTGTTGAATGTGTCCTAATATACCAATATTGCTATCCCTTTAATACACTTTTACATTTATTATTCCATTTGAACATTTTAAAAGACGTTATCCTTTTTAACAGAACTAAGGAAAAAAACACTCTCTTAAACTTTTTTGAAAATATATCTGCAAGAGTCATATTATAATGTAATACTCTGACAGGATTAATAAGAATTCACGTGAAGAAAAATTTTGTTTCAAGTATATGATAAAATACTAAATATAATAGAACATGTTTTTGGTATGTTTTGTTGTTAAAGGGCTCCCGGGAAAAGCAAATTTTATTTACTTGAGATGAATAACGCGTGACAGATAAAACTTTTATTGTTATACCAAAGGGGCCTGTCCTTCTTATGCCATTTATTATGCCATTACTCCGCTTGTTAGCTTCTGGTGTATATGGGTCTGTGTTTATGATTGCAGGAGACGGTGTTTGAACAGGCCGTCAGACAGAATGTGTACGAGGAGAGGCAGAATCAGCTGAGGTGGCAGGTTAAGTTGGGAGAGGATCAGATGTCAGTGGACGCCAAACAACAAGTAATGGATAACAGAGAGCTGGCCTGGCATGACTACAGGGTGAGCACGCGTACTGTAGCTAAACTGGCCTGGCATGACTACAGGTTGAGCACACGTACTGTAGCTAAACTGGCCTGGCTTGACTAAAGTGTGAGCACACGTACTGTAGCTAAACTGGCCTGGCATGACTACAGGGTGAGCATGCGCACTGTAGCTAAACTGGCGTGGCACGACTACAGGGTGAGCATGCATACTGTAGCTAAACTGGCTTGGCTTGACTATAAGGTGAGCACACGTACTGTAGCTAAACTGGCCTGGCATGACTACAGGGTGAGCACGCGTACTGTAGCTGAACTGGCCTGGCATGACTACAGGGTGAGCATGCGTACTGTAGCTAAACTGGCCTGGCTTGACTATAGGGTGATTACACGTACTGTAGCTAAACTGGCCTGGCATGACTACAGGGTGAGCACGCGTACTGTAGCTAAACTGGCCTGGCATGACTACAGGGTGAGCACGCGTACTGTAGCTAAACTGGCCTGGCATGACTACAGGGTGAGCACGCGTACTGTAGCTAAACTGGCTTGGCTTGACTATAGGGTGAGCACATGATTTGTAGCTGAACTGGCCTGGCTTGACTACAGGGTTAGCACGCGTACTGTAGCTAAACTGGCTTGGCTTGACTATAGGGTGAGCACACGTATTGTAGCTGAACTGGCCTGGCTTGACTACAGGGTGAGCACGCGTACCGTAGCTAAACTGGCCTGGCATGACTACAGGGTTAGCACGCGTACCGTAGCTAAACTTACAGCTAGCAGAGGATACTAGCTGTCTTTGATGTCTTTTTCCATTTTTTATCACAAATACAACAAATAAACAAGAAGTTTTCCAAAATAAATTTTACTGTGCATGTGTTGTAGGGTTGCCATACTTACAATTACTCTGTTTATCCCAAAACTTTACAAAAATGCATTTTAAAGGTCATCAAATTTTTTTTTTTCTCAAATGTACATTTTTGGTGTTGAATCGTAGATTTTTCTCTATGTATCATTCTGCCTTTAAAAAAAACTTCAAAATACTTTTATAAACTCAATAAAACTGTGTAAAACATATGGTCTTGACTGACTGTATGTCAAATACAGAATATTGTTTGTTCTTTGCTGTGTTTTATATACAGTGTACCCTGATGAAAAGTAATAAATCAGGATTTTTCTTTGCATATATACTAATAATAATAGCTTTATTTGTCAAGGGTTGTCTCAAATAAAACTTGCTTTTCCATATTTGATGTAGTTTAAAAGATTGGGTGAACCTGTACCAGAGAAAGAGCATACACGAGCGACGACGGAACGCACATTTCAGAGGACCTTACGAAAGGCTACAGAGGTAGGTCTAATCTGTTATTCGGTGGAAATGATGACTTTTTTTTTTTAGAATATTTTTCTTCGAGATGGTCAGTCAAATTTAAACCCTTGACAGGAACTGAATTTATATGTATTTGGAGAGAACATTTTCACATAATATTTGTTCAAGATATGTATCATGCTGTAATGATTGATTAGTTATTGTGAATGACCATCAGTTCTACCTATGATTTTAGCTGGCCTCCGAGGGCGTCCAGTTTGACCTGTACACTAATGACAACTGGGCAGCCAGACAAGATGTTCGTAACAAATTTGCTCAGGCAGCCAGGAAGGTGAGTTTACTCGGCAAACTAAGACCTCTAAGAATCAAGAACTACTTAGTCAAGGACTGAATTTTTTTGAGATTTACAGAAATTTTATGTATATCAATTAATTCCTCATAAAAAACAAATGTCCTTGCATATTCAAGTTGCTGTATTACAATTCGTGTTTGTGCTATGGTTGTCTTGTAGTAAAGAGTTACATGTTCAAACTTTATATGTGGTGGTACAGATGTTTTTTGCCAAGATGGTTTAAACTCACCGTTTTTAGGGTTTCTTATGCTACTATTTTTGGCAGGTAATTTTTCTGACTACATTTGTCTACTCTTCAGATTATTATACGAAAGCGGGCCCTGGACAAACTTCATTCACTGACCAAAGTTGTGACAGACTGGAGACAGAAAAAATACTCCATAAAAGTCACAGGTAATTATGTGGTGGGAACTATTTTACATATTTCCAGATATGCTTGTTTTCTAGGCTTGGTCCTACACTTATGTGACAGCCGAGAAATGTCAGAGCGATCTTGAAAGCCTTTGTTCATATGCTACCTACTCAGTAGGTTCATATGCTGAGTTGAAGGTTCACCCTGGATATAAAACAAAAATGTGATTTGGTTGTATAGTACACGTAACCAATGTTAGCTCCAGACAGCGACACAGACTCATCAAACAGAACACCGATTTGCCCTGGCGAGCTCAAAGTTTTGTTTCATATTAGGAGTAAACCCGGGACCTTGTAGCAGACTTAATAATAACAAAAGTTAAGTAATCCCTTGACTACCAAGACTACGTCGTATATTGTAGAGATATAAATTGCCTTTAGCCATGGGCTACCTAGCACTACGCTTACTTCATTAAACGTGCCCAGGAGTCTCAATAGAGACACATAAACTAATACTCATGACACTCTATTTGGAGAGATTTTCCATATTTCTGTAGATGGTATAAACAGTGCAGACGGCAGTTTTTGCCTGCACATGGATCTCATTCTTAAATTATTGTATGACCTTCATTATGACATACAAATTCTGGTCATACTGTGACCGTAGTGGTGAAAACATGAGTTATTGAAAGTTTACAAATGCAGATCAGCAAGACTATAATTGTATGGAAGTGACAAATTATTGAGTATAGGAATTATGTTAAACATTTGTCAGATAGAGAACATGTAGATAGATGCACACACTGGTCATTGCAGCCAGCATGGCCAGTGTGCATTCTTGCTCAGTGGCTTCCATTACACAATGATTAAATGAGATGCACACACTGGTCATTGCAGCCAGCATGGCCAGTGTGCATTCTTGCTCAGTGGCTTCCATTACACAATGATTGAATGAGATGCACACACTGGTCATTGCAGCCAGCATGGCCAGTGTGCATTCTTGCTCAGTGGCTTCCATTACACAGTGATTGAATGAGATGCACACACTGGTCATTGCAGCCAGCATGGCCAGTGTGCATTCTTGCTCAGTGGCTTCCATTACACAATGATTTTTTGACTGTTGGAGATTAAGCAGATAACATTTCATGACCTGATGGTGGTCCAGTGGTCAACCCTGATGTTGGGGTCAGGTCATACCAAAGACTGTAAAAATGGTATTTGTTGCTGCCTCATTTGGCACTCATTAAGCTTCAGATGTGAGCAAACTGTGTTTAGATCTCTCTCAGTTCAGATTAAATAATGAGTTCAAAACTAAATTCTTCTCTTGTACAGATGATGAAACTGAGAAGGTGGAAGAAGAGGAAGAAGATGTTGTGGAGAATTTTAACATCTCCCGTCAGGACATCCGGGCGCCCGCCTTCCCCACCTATGCTGACCCACAAGTCAAGGATGACATGGTAAACCCTGTGACAAGTCAGATAATTAAAGTTCAGATGTCAGGCCTTTTTGTCCAGTTTCAACAAAATTGTTACTATTTTGTAAAGTACAGTACTGCCCAATCATAACGATATACACTATGCATATCATCCACCCATCCTTCATGTATGTTGATCGGATGTGGGGCGGATGCTAAGCAGATCATACAGCCATGATGGGCGACCCATGCGCGGCACCATCCTGATCGCATGTTACATGGATCTTGATCGACCGGTACATGTAGTTTTGTGTAGGCCATTTTGCGGCACTTTCGCCTTTGCCTACACGCTAGCTGTAAACATAACACGATGTATCTTCAGTTTGCTAACCTGGTAAGGCAGGCATGATGATGTGAAAAGTAATAGTCAATGGTTTATCATTTGCGTAACTCTCACTCATTCAAGACAGTAAAAATGCGCGCTAACCCAATGCATCACTTTCGAGTTTCGCCTTTCCCTTTTCTGGACAAAGTTAATTTGTGTCAGTGGAATGTAAAATCGTAACTGCATTTCAGGACAACCGATGACGTAAGTTCTCACTAGAAGTTGTGAATGTTCTTTAACAAGGTTGGTGTCGAACAACATGGCATTTGTCATAAGTTAGATGAGTTTATGTGTGAATGTTAGAGTATGTCATAAAATCCTACATGGATGATGTTCGGATCCTACGCCCATCATACGCGGATCCTACGCCCATCATACACGGATCCTATGCCCATCATACGCGGATCCTGTGCCCATCATACACGGATCCTATACCCATCATACACGGATCCTATACCCATCATACGCGGATCCTATGCCCATCATACACGGATCCTATACCCATCATACACGGATCCTACGCCCATCATCATATGCAGATGGTAAACCCACCAAGGCTGTCTGATCGGCGTATGATGTGAACATCTTCCTGTGATATGGCACCATTCCAACGCAGATGTTCCGTCCCAAATCCCTGCCAGATATATGGTTAGGACTGAGCAGCACTGTATGTAGTTCTAGATCATCGCTAGCTAGCTATCATTCTGGACTTACCAGACTTGCATGTTTGTCAGCTTCAAAGGATACTCCTGGTGTGAGTGTAAATTGTGTGAAAATTTGCGGTGAGTGTAAATGTGACTGACAAGACATGATTGCCAAAGGAAGTGATTCCAAATTATTTTTTTTGCGGACATGTTCTGCAGCCATAAACACAAAAGAAAAGAAAGACGAGGTCTAGAAAGCTAAATATAAAAGGATCGAGCCCTAAAATTCTGCAATCAGGTATCCCAGCGATGTATCCCTGCGATATATCCCAGCAATGTATCCCTGCGATATATCCCAGCAATGTATCCCTGTAGATAGTAGTACCTTTTCACAAAAGTTAATTTTTGTTTGGAATACTACTAAATCTTTTATCTTGCCATAAGGAGAATCACAGGTAGACAACTCTTTTTTTTATCTCCAACATACCCAAAGAGAAAGAAGTATGTGTGTATAGATATGACTCAGGTAACCCAGTAGTTGCCGAGATACTAATACCGCCATTTTTGAGTATCCATGTATATTGGTAATTATCCATAGTTCAGGTTAATCTCTGCTTCCCTGGCCTTGTGTGTTCCACCTACAGGCTCCTGATGCCCTGGGCAATGTCATCGTCCCACCCACCGCTGTAATAGTCAAACAGAAAGTCCCCTACTTCAACCTCAAGGTAAGAACCACACCCCTATCACCAACCACACCCGTGCCCACATTCACTTTTGTGATGTAGAAGTTCTAATGTAACATTGATGCCCTCCATTTAATCTTTCTACTAAGGCATTAGGCATCTACTTTTGTAAATGTGTGCATAAAAAAACATACTGATGGGCTTAAAATGTAGAGACTATATAGTCATTTGAAATTTTGTCACTGGTGGTGTTTTGACATTTATTGTTTTGATTTCCAGGTACCTCAACAGTACCGATTGTTAGGTTACCGCCCCCACAACACACACGACGCCTCCAGCGGTTACGTCCCAGCCACCTGTATACGTCCACTAAGGACAGGAGCTGAGGTGAGGGGCATCAGAGAGTTTTGAACGAAAGGGGTTTCAGTTTGTAATTTAAGGCCAATAGACTGATAAGTGATAACGATGTTAGTATCTACCAAGAATTTGTTTAATCATAGGGAACATCTTGTTAGGGTTGTTTCCTCAGCAACAATTAATTTCGACAGCAGGCAGTACATGTAGTAGCTTTTAGATCTGGACTTGTTTCTTCAGGCCCTCTTGTTCTCTCTTCAGGCCCTCTTGTTCTATCTTCAGGCCGTCTTGTTCTTGTTCTCTGTTTAGGTCCTCTTGTTCTCTGTTTAGGTCCTCTTGTTCTCTCTTCAGGTCCTCCTGTACTCTCTTTAGGGTCCTCTTGTCCTCTTTTTGGGTCCTCTTGTTATCTCTTCAGGCACCCTTATTCTGTCTTCAGGTCCTCTTGTTCTTTCTTCAGGTCCCTCTTTTTCGCTCTTTACGTCCTGTTGTTCTCTCTTCAGGCTCTCTTGTTCTCTCTTTAGGTCCTCTTGTTCTCTCTTTAGGTCCTCTTGTTCTCTCTTCAGGTCCTCCTGTACTCTCTTTAGGGTCCTCTTGTCCTCTTTTTAGGTCCTCTTGTCCTCTTTTTAGGTCCTCTTGTTCTCTCTTCAGGCACCCTTATTCTGTCTTCAGGTCCTCTTGTTCTCTCTTCAGGTCCCTCTTTTTCGCTCTTTACGTCCTGTTGTTCTCTCTTCAGGTCCTCTTGTTGTCTCTTCGGGTTCCCTTGTTCTCTTCTCAGATCCTCTTGTTCTCTCTTTATGTCCTCTTGTTCTCTCTTTAGGTCCTCTTGTTCTCTCTTCAGGTCCTCTTGTTCTTTCGTCAGGTCCTCTTGTTGTCTCTTCGGGTTCCCTTGTTCTCTTCTCAGGTCCTGTTGTTCTCTCTTTGTGTCCTCTTGTTCTCTGTTTAGGTCCTCTTGTTCTCTCTTCAGGTTCCTTTGTTCTCTTCTCAGGTCCTCTTGTTCTCTCTTCGTGTCCTCTTGTTCTGTCTTTGTGTCCTCTTGTTCTCTCTTTAGATCCTCTTGTTCTCTCTTCAGGTCCTCTTGTTCTGTCTTCAGGTCCTCTTATTCTCTCTTTAGGTCCTCTTGTTCTCCCTTCAGGTCCTCTTGTTCTCTCTTCAGGTCCCCTTGTTCTCTCTTTGTGTCCTCTTGTTCTCTCTTCAGGCCCCTTTATTCTGTCTTCAGGCTCTCTTGTTCTCTCTTCAGGTCCTCTTGTTCTCTTTTCAGGTCCTCTTGTTCTCTCTTTAGGTCATCTTGTTCTCTCTTCATGTCCTCTTGTTCTCTCTTTAGGTCATCTTGTTCTCTCTTTGTGTCCTCTTGTTCTCTCGTCAGGTCCTCTTGTTCTCTCTTCAGGTTGTCTTGTTCTCTCTTCAGTCCCCCTTATTCTGTATTCATGGCTGTACAGCCCGTACGTAGCAAAGCAAACTGAATAATCCCCATAAACTACTCATCCGTATCCTTTGTTCCAACAACAACAAATGCGATACAACAGCATGATTGAAAGAAACCAACTTAGTTCTTGAATCAGTATTGACTGCCCTGCAGGTAGGCGGCAGGACATTTTTTTTTCCTAATTAACTATTTTTTCTGTCCAAGGATTATGTTCCCAGAGGAAATTTCTCCATTGATAGATTTGAGCTTACCTTTTTTACTCTTTTGTTAGTTCGAACCACCTGTAAAGTGTGAATGGATTATGGTGCCACTTTGACTGGAAATATACATGTGTGTGTAATTCAGGTCTCATGGGGGGCATCATGGCTGAGTGGTTATCATGCAATAGCTTTTACCAATGGGATCACTGTGAGTTCAAGTCCAGTTTATGCTGGCTTCCTCACCGGTCGTACATGGAAAGGTCTGTCAGTAACTCATGGACTCTCCCCGGTTTCCTCTCGCCATAATACAGGTTGCCGTCATATAGATAGAATACTTTCTGTGGCATAAAACACCAATCAAACTAATAAACCAGTTGTCATACAAATGTAGTTCTACAGAGAATGTGTGTTGGATGTGTGTAAACCCAAGTCAGTCATTCACTCAGTGTGATATACATATATGTATGCTGTATGTTCACACAGGATGAGATAATTAACTTACCTGCCCCTGTTGCCATGCCAACACAGAAGCTGCTGGCAGAGGAGTACATGGAGAAGGTTACAGAGGGTGGGGGTGTAGAGGTGGAGGAGGTAGTCGGCCAGGCCTCAGCTGAGGTCTCGTCCACCATGACCCTCACACCTCCTGATGCCCTCTTCAAGCCCATCAAGTACCCAGCCTTGCACATCTTTGTGAGTATCTCATATTACCATTTTATTACGGCTCACATTGGTATTCCTTGTTCGTCCATCTGGAGACCTTTTTAGCAATGCCTATAGAACTGCTTCACTTCAGTATAGTTGTATTCAAATTTGTTTTCCTTTTCTCTCTCTACAATCAGAGGAGAAATCTATTCTAAATAAGTGACATCAATTTTTAATTTTATGGAATTACTCTGTGATATATTGGGTTTTCATGTTATCACTGTGTTTGAAGATCGGCTTCACTTAACAGCTTGATACAGAGCATTCTGCCCATTTTGATCACCATCACTGAGCCTGATCTGATTTTGTATTAATGTTCACTCTTCCATGTCGGACATCGTTTTGAGGCTCTGAGACTCGTGGCAGCCATGGCCTCAAATACTCAACTAGTTGTCTTCTCCATGTCTTCATTCCACTTAATCCTCATACATGTATTTTCATCTGCTTATGATCATTTTGTCTGAACTGTTTCTTCACCATATTGGTTTCCTTAGCAAGATAACCAGTTCCCTAAATCTTGATAGGACGTTTATTTTCAGGGCTTCAGCTGTGCTTTTAATTGTGCTTGCAAAAAAAAATTTTGTGACATGATCATAGTGGCGATTTTGTGTCATTGAAGACTCAGAATGAGGGATGTTATTTAAAAAGTTGCCTGAAGTATAAGTAGTGCCACCCTTAACAATAATGGAGCCAAGGAATCACCATGTAAATGTAAAGGTTTCACAAGCTTTGATAATAATAATCGCTTAAGTCACTTAATAATGATCCCGACATGTGGATTGAAAGCCTTTGAAACCTTTTACATTTACGTGGTGATGCTTTGACTTCATTATGTTTTTTTAAAGCCATACACAATGATGAGTCTAAAGCAGTGTATAGTGCCATCTGTGTTTGGATTTAAACTGCCTACATGTAGATATAGCACAGATTCTGGTGTTTCGAACCAAAACCAGCAACCTAATTGGCAAACTATCTCTGGATACAGATTTTTTGACTTGATATTTGTTTGTCTTGTCCTTAGAACCCTGCCCCAGGCCTCCAGGTGTTCCAGACCCCAATGCCATATGCTGAGGTGGACCCAGACTTCCACTTGTGTCCCATACCATGTTACCAAAGAAAGGACAGCGGTTCCAACCCCCACACCTGTACGCAGCAGAAATACCTGGACAGAGAGGTAACCTGAAATAGGTACATGTGTGACACATAGCCTCTAACCCTCACACTTGTACACAACAGAAATACATAGACAGTGAGGTAACCTGCAATAGTTACATATGTGACACATAACCTCTAACCCTCCCACCTGTGGTGTGAGGGTACGTGGACAGAGAGGTAACCTGAAATTGGTACGTATGTTCAGATAGCCTCTAACTCTCACATCTGTACACAACAGAAATACCTGGTAAATGTGGCTGCTGTAAAGGCAGAGTACAAGTTGCCGTAGAATTTGTTCCCAGAACAGGTTACTTTTTCATGTGTGTCTTTATCCTGTTACATGATTTATTTCGATCAACTTTTTATATCATATGATGTTACCGTATTTCAGGATGTGATCAAGGGTATTATGTCTTGGAAAAAGTTCCCGTCCCAGGGTCTGACGTCTCTACAACAGACTCCTACTCTCACCAGCGTCTGGGTGCCCCGCTGGTAAGTGTGAAAATGACACTCTTGTTGTCACCTGAAACATTCCCTTCATGTTAAAACATACAGAGGTAATGTTGTGTGAAAGGTATTCATGCCAAAACTAAAAAACCCAGAAATGGAATAATTATAAACTAGAAAATCCACATTTTTAGCTGGCCTGCATGAAGTACAGGCATAGCTTCTGTCATACCATCAGCTTCGGAGTCAGAGTCAGTGTCTGCATTAGCATCCTATAATAGAGGAAGCAATGTTAAACAAAGTGTTACGGGTGGTATCTTAAAAAGAACTGCAGGTATTGAGCTCAGGGCTTGCACATGTGTAGAGCACAATAGCACAAGAGGGATATTCCATCGTCGAGTCTGTGTGTAAGTATTATGTACCATAAATTACTGAATTCCTGACTTAGTGTATTATGTATTAGAATCAATGTTAAACAAAGTGTTAGAGGTAGTATATTAAAAAGTACTGCAGGTATTGAACTCAGGAAGGTATGACTGGCTCGTAAAAAATCATCACATAGTAATCAGCACATCAGGGAGGCTATCCCTGACCAATAAGGTTGTGAACCCAGCTGGTACCTCCGACTTTGTCCATGCTTTTATGCCAGAAGGTATGACTGGCTTGTAAAATATCATCACATAGTAATCAGCACATCAGCGAGGCTATGAGGTTGAGAACCCAGCTGGTAGCTCTGACTTTGTCCATGCTTTTATGCCAGAAGGTATGACTGGCTTGTGAAAAATCATCACATAGTAATCAGCACATCAGTGAGGCTATCCCTGACGAATGAGGTTGGGAACCCAGCTGGTAGCTCCGACTTTGTCCATGCTTTTATGCCAGAAGGTATGACTGGCTCGTGAAAAATCATCACATAGTAATCAGCACATCAGCGAGGCTATCCCTGACCAATGAGGTTGGGAACCCAGCTGGTAGCTCCGACTTTGTCCATGCTTTTATGCCAGAAGGTATGACTGGCTCGTGAAAAATCATCACATAGTAATCAGCACATCAGCCAGGCTTTCCCTGATGAATGAGGTTGAGAACCCAGCTGGTAGCTCCGACTTTGTCCATGCTTTTATGCCAGAAGGTATGACTGGCTCATGAAAAATCATCACATAGTAATCAGCACATCAGTGAGGCTATCCCTGACCAATGAGGTTGTGAACCCAGCCGGTACCTCCGACTTTGTCCATGCTTTTATGCCAGAAGGTATGACTGGCTTGTGAAAAATCATCACATAGTAATCAGCACATCAGCGAGGCTATGAGGTTGGGAACCCTGCTGGTAGCTCCGACTTTGTCCATGCTTTTATGCCAGAAGGTATGACTGGCTTGTGAAAAATCATCACATAGTAATCAGCACATCAGCGAGGCTATGAGGTTGGGAACCCTGCTGGTAGCTCCGACTTTGTCCATGCTTTTATGACAGAAGGTATGACTGGCTTGTGAAAAATCATCACATAGTAATCAGCACATCAGAGAGGCTATGAGGTTGAGAACCCAGCTGGTAGCTCCGACTTTGTCCATGCTTTGTGCCAGAAGGTATGACTGGCTCGTGAAAAATCATCACATCAGCAAGGCTACCCCTGACCAATGAGGTTGTGAAGACTGCTGGTTTTATCCAACCTGACTCCCTCTAATCATAAATCTGACTATTGCTGTAGACACGATGTATTCTTGAGTTTGGCGTTCAACGTGGATAAAATAAACAAAATATAACAGAAATTAGGCATATCTTGAATAAAGCATAGGTTAAAATTATTGTTAGTACTAGTACATGTTGTAACTCTGCATAGATTTTTAAACATTTTGTTTTATAAATTATCTTTTATGAAATATTTCTCATGAGGGAAGTGCTCACCATTTAAAGTATTCAGCTAGTTTACCTAACACGACTAATGTGGATTGGATAATGATTAAACTCCCATGGCAAACCATTTCATGACATGTTTGTATTCACGGTACAAATGTATGTACGTAACATGATTTGAATGTTTCAGAAAAACACCTGTGGCTGTAAGCGTGTGAAATGTTGATTCAGATCTTCATTTAAAGTTTATAAATCCTATTGGTGTTGGATTTATTTATTTATTTGATTGGTGTTTTACGCCGTACTCAAGAATATTTCACTTATACGATGGCAGCCAGCATTATGGTGGGTGGAAACCGGGCACAGCCCGGGGGAAACCCACGACCATCCGCAGGTTGCAGCCAGACCTTCTCACGTACGGCCGGAGAGGAAGCCAGCATGAGCTGGATTTGAACTCACAGCGACCGCATTGGTGAGAGACTCCTGGGTCATTACGCTGCGCTAGCGCTTTAACCGACTGAGCCACAGAGGCCCCCTATTGGTGTTGGAAAATCCTCATGTATAGCCCAAAACACTAATAGTTAAGTGTGGTCGCTTTGTGTTTACTGAGTACTTGATTGTATATCCATCTGTCTGTCTGTCTGTCTGTGTGTCTTTGTGTTTACTGAGTACTTGATTGTATATCCGTTTGTCTTTGTGTTTACTGAGCACTTGATTGTATATCTGTCTGTCTGTCTGTGTGTCTTTGTGTTTACTGAGTACTTGATTGTATATCCATCTGTCTGTCTGTCTGTCTTTGTATTTACTGAGTACTTGATTGTATATCCGTCTGTCTGTCAGTCTGTCTTTGTGTTTACTGAGTACTTGATTGTATATCCATCTGTCTGTCTTTGTGTCTTTGTGTTTACTGAGTACTTGATTGTATATCTGTCTGTCTGTCTGTCTGTCTTTGTGTTTACTGAGTACTTATATATCCATCCATATGATTATATATCCATCTGTCTGTCTGTTAGGGAGGACCCGTTTGGGGAGGATCTTCTGCCCCATGATGTGCCCCAGCTACTGGATGGCCTGCCTGATGATGACAAAGACAACATTCTGGAAGAGTCAGTAACACATACATGCATTTTTTTAGTATTCTGTATCTATTTTAGAAAAAAATTCCTAAAGTCTCGTTCATTCATGTTTTCCTTGAAACGTTGAAATTAGCATTGGGGAACTTAAGCAATCCAGTGTTTTCTATACTGTCATGACTACGAGCCAAGTGTACAACCAATTTTTCCTGTTACTTGTGAGACCTGGGTGACAAAAAGCTGTTGATGACACCCAAATAACCATGTGAACGGTGTAACATTTGTCTACGTCCAAAATGGCCTGCACATCTGCGAAAGTTTGTCAATAGTTTGCCACATTCAGGTGGTTTACTTTCAGGTACCCCGGTGTCCATAACCCGGAAAGTTGACTGCCATTGTACGAGTGAAGAGTCCTTTTAGTATGTGCTTTATAAACAAAAATCAAACAATCTGATGTATTTGACATTGTATTGCCTTTTATCATCATATACCACATGCTTTAATATGTGACATTGATGGATTTTAATGTCCGCCACAATGTGGTTCATTTGAAACAGCCTTTGTGATTGGTTCTTTTTACTGTGTGTCACAGAGAGGAGGGTGAAGTGACGGAGAATGCAATTGGTTTAACCCCAGAGATGGTCAATGCTCAGTTCATTATGTCACAGACGCCAATACCACCAGATGAGAAACAGACACTGTGAGTTGACCTTTGATATTTGTGTTTCATTATAAGCTGCATTTTTTCTAGACATTCTAAATATGTCATGCATAGTCTGTGAGAGCTGACTTTCTCATACCTGACATCAGAAACTGGGGCCAAAACTCAGGTGAAAGGTAGCACAAATGCTTCTGACATAATCAAAATGGACTGAAAACAGGTGTTTCTAAAGCTCATTCTGTTTGTTGAATATACCAAACCCTTCTGTCATTCCCTCAATCCCCAGTTCAGGATAACTACATGATATATTATATGGCATGAAATACACATGTATAATAGAGGTACCTAATTCTATAACACATGTATGATGTGTAAGGCTTACTACTACCAGGGTCCCAGGATCAGGAAGCTGTCTTAAGCTACGTCAGACTTAGTTGTAACTTTTGGCATTATTTATGCATTTAGACTTCGACCTTGATGTTCAGTTTGAAGCCTGACTACAGAAATAATGCCTCCAGTTAAGCACTCTGAATGTGACTAAAGTCTAAGACACCTTCATGATCTTGTGGTCAGGCAATGCTATACTGTATTAAAACGAGTCCCTGCATGTGAAAACCTTTACGGCAGTTAACACTAAAGCCTCAAATGTCACATGGACCTTTGAACTCTGCCTTAACAGTTACACCAGCTTGTATTAGCTTGGTATTTCCCTCTCTTCTACACACTGTTCTGTGTGTTTTTGTCTCTCCCAAGAATGTCTTGCATGAAACATTTCTCCACAAGAAGCATTGTTCTTCTAGTGTGTATTATTTGAAGGCGTTTTAGTTTGATCCCCGATTTAGTGGCCCCTCTCTGGGTGTCTATCTCTGAGGAACTGATCAAGGCAGAAAGTGCGGGTATTTTATTGCTGCTAGGAAGTTGGTGCAGTAAAAGTTCCAGCTTAAACCCTTTCACAGCCTGTAAATTGTCTATAAAAAAAAAACTAGCAAGTAAATATAGGAGCCTAGTTAGGAGAGACTGTTTACCCTTTAGTTGTGTGGGCTTTATTATCTCCCCTAAGTAGAGTAATTACCTCCCTTGGATTACCAAGATTCTCTATCCCCCCAAGCATGCGTGGTATCCAGGGGTTGGTAGAAGCATCTGTACTCAACAGAAAAAAAACGTTATGCTGCTTGCAACTTATTTTTTTTTCCTAAAGTGATGCAGGAAAATTGTAAATGTATTTATATTTAATGAGGGGCCTTTCTCTCTTAACTGTTCCCTCGAGGGCCTCTTTTTATAGTGTGAAGAGTGCAGACAGTACGGTGGAAATAGTGTAGCTTGGAATCACACCTGTTTTAAGGCTCCCCTTAGTTAAATGTGGCAGCTCAGTTCACTCCAGTCTAGCCATGAAGACAGCATTACAGTGTGCCACTGGAGTTTCCCACAAAATAAAATCACGTTGGTGCGTTTTAAGATTACTACTAATGTGGTTCTATCAGGATGATTGATAGAAACAAAACATAGATTATGTTTTACCTGTTACTGGTACATGTATGTATAAATAGATTTATTTTCTGATTTCATTGGTCTTAAAATTCATACTAAAGAAATGTTCACTTATACAATATAGTAGCCTCTTTCATGGGTGGATGAAAACCTTCAAGATTAGGGTAAAGAAACAACCTTTTTCACTGTACAAATAGTCCAGTTCATGCTGGCTTCGTCTCCCTTTGCCAGTCAACCATCAGTTAACATATGGTTGTGGGTTTCCCGCAAGTTCTGCATGGTTTCTTCCCACAATAATGCTGGTCACTGTCGCATAGTTGAAATATTCTTGAGTATGGTATTTGCACACCAATCAAATAAATAAAATATAAAGTAAGCAATGTGTGTGCCCGCAATGTATATATATATATATATATATATATATATATATATATATATATATATATATATATATATATACTGGTAATAGATGCTTGCTTCTCCAGTTATACCGTTTGTATACCTTTATTTGTACACCAATGTACAGGCAACAAGTTACAAGTACATGTGCACTGACCTGGACTCTCTCCTATGCCGGCCCCAAACAACCATCCACCCACCCATCTATGTACAGTATTACACAGTTCAGTAACAATTAACATGTAGACACTGTTAACCTACCATGTGTGTGTTCATAACTCTGTTGTTCCCTGCATGACCCTCTCTCTCTCGCTGTCTAACCCTCCCTCTTCTTTACAGTGACAATTTCTTCCCCTTTGGTAACAAACTACCTCGTTCTAACGTACCTGTGAATGAACATGGACCTGTTGACAGGTAGGTAGTTCTCAGATCCATGGTCTCACTCTGTGAGGTGAGTCTCTGGGAGGTCCTGACAGATATGGATATCAATACGGTACATGTTACAGTTCCTATCAACACTTCTAACAAATTTCTCTGCACTTCACACCTTGCATTTACAGGGGGAAGTTTTTTCTTGCTGAATCATCAGTAATAATATCAATAGTATTGATGTCATCTGAACTCATTGTCAGTCTACATGTATGTGTAAAATTGCGGAACATTTAAGAAAAAAAAAGATACATGTACATGTACACCTGATGACCTCTGTTCCACAGAGCGCATTCAGTGCTGCATCACTAAATCCAAGCTATACATGTAGCATAGTAGTATTGTATTGATATCCCCATCCATATCTGTGATGATGTGTAAAACACTATCCCCTTCTAACTGACTAACCTACTATGCTGCTGTCAATCATGATTCCATAAGTCTGAAGCTGTCACTGTTACTGGGCTGAATTATTGTTATGACAGGATTACCCGGAGTTTATGGACATGTGTATCTAAAACACACTTGTACAGGTTGTTGTAAGAGATATTTTGGTTGGAATTGGTGTGATGTTTTAAGACGTTTGATGTATTTTCTATTCCAGCTGAAAACAAGTGGTATAACAACAGGTTAAGAGTGAAGTCTTCTTTAAATTTTTAGCATCTTCTTATCTCTAGTTTAGTACAGACTAATGCACCTTCTAGTTTTCAGCTCTGTTCAATCATTGTTTCACAAATTTAAACATCTGAATCAAGAGGAGTTGTTTCCTTCATACTCTCAATGATTCTACAAGTAACTAATTCAGTCTTTAAAACATCATCATGCATGTAAAGTTGCATTAGTAGTTTTTTGGTCAGTATAGATCATCAAAGTTCATGTCTAAATTTCCCAGTGTTCAATCATTTAATTTCTTAGTAATTGTTTGTAGAGATTTATACAATTTGCATCTTGTCCTGAACAGTTTAATTGACCTGAATTTAAATGTACTGATAGAAGCATCTATCCTATGTCTAACTGCTCATTGTCTGTCATTAATCTGCTGTGAGATTCCTGATTCCAAGATGTTGCACCAGGTTATGGTTAAAATGTTGCCAACAAGGCCATAAGGTTGTAGCCATTCTTTCATTCTATCATTAACAGTAGATTTACAACTGGCTAGAGTATGTACAGGTATGATTTGCGCACAGGAGATTTAACCTAACCAAGTCTATGTAGATTTTCAGACATAAACACCAAGTATACAGAATGTAGCTTGTAATATGTATGTAGGTTTTGACACACACTCAGAGCACATGTAGATTTACACAATCACCAAATGTGTTTGACTTAAACATGGTGTGTGTTCCCACTTTTGCTATGTACTACAGGAAAGCTGCCTTGGGTACAACTCTAAAATAGCCAGCACTGTGTTTTTCCCTTTCATTTCAACATAAATACATTTAGAAAAATATTTACTCTTCTGTTATTATTGTTATTGATTGTTAAAGTAATTAGTAGGTTAATGTAGTTTGATCATGTCTACATTTGGAACCAAATCAGATTAAACTTGAACATTAAGCAATATTCAGATAAATAAATGAATAAAAAAGCTCACACAGGTTGTATTGTATTTTTGGTATACACAGATGTGCAGGTATGCTCTTAATACTGTTTCCTTATTTCGTGTGTTTTGGTGTCAAGCATTGTTCCTCAGCTGGTTTTGGGTGTCCTGCTGTCCTGCTTGTCACAGACAAATGTTGACTCTTTTCTGTATTTTGGTGTCAAGTGTTCACCTATTGGTTTTAGGCGTTTGAGAGAAATATTGACTATTTCCAGTATTTTGGTATCCAGCATTGTTCACCTATTGGTTTTAGGTGTTTGCCTGAGAGAATTGTGGGGTATTTCCAGTATTTTGGTATCCAGCATTGTTCACCTATTGGTTTTAGGTGTTTGCCTGAGAGAATTGTGGAGTATTTCCAGTACTTTTGGTGTCAAGTCACCAATTGGTTTTGCATTGTAAGTGTTTATCACAGAAAATTGTGGAGTATTTCCTGTATTTTGGTGTCAAACATTGTTCACCAATTGGTTTTGCATCAGCTGGTTTTGGGTGTCATGTTTGTTAGGGATAAGTGTGCATTAAATTGTGTATTCTGCTGTCACTTGGTTCACTGACTGGTTTTGGGTGTCATGTTTATCAGGGATAAGTGTGCATTAAATTGTGTATTTTGCTGTCACTTGGTTCACTGACTGGTTTTGGGTGTCATGTTTATCAGGGAGAAGAGAGAGCAGGAACTGGAGTATTACATTAGGAAGAAGTACAATCGTCTGGGTGCCCAGATCCAAGAGAAGACAGAAACTATTCACAGTATGCACAGGTCAAAGAACCTTGTGCCCAAGTAATATAGGAATGTAGAAACAGAGACATTGGCCAGAGGTACAGAATGCTTACTGAAAACTACCAACCCTGCCACATATTGAACACCTTCTTTTAATACAACTTATGCAGTAAACCAATCTGCTTTGACAAAAAATGTATGTGTACATATTTTCTTGTTCACTGTTAACATTAAACCATTTAATATAATACAGAAGTGTAAAATGGATTTGGTGTTATTGAAACAAATCATCTTTCCTGAAACTCTGTGGGATTTTATGCCATGGCAGAATGAAGATTGTGACCTTTAGTAGCCATATGAACATAAATGTCGATTTGCTTTTTATTTCTAAACAGTTCTGAAATATATGATCCAGTGAATGGAATGTTTTGTTTTTTTTTTCATATCCAGCGGTTTATGTGTTGACATCCATGTATATTCACAGCAGACTTGTTAATACAGCGTGTTTCTCTGTAAACCAAACCATTAACAAAATAATGAACAACAACAACAGATGATGAGAAATGTTACAAAACATTTTAGCAAAGATGGGCAAGTGATTTACACTATGGGAGCTCATGTTCATTGTACCCGTGGGAACGTGTGTGATGCAAAAGTCAGTTGCATTGAGAGTTAAAAACTAAATATTACTCTATCTGTGATAAACTTTATATAATGTAAATGAACAGCGGTTTTTTTCTTTTTTTTTTTTTTCATTTACGATACTGCGTGCACATAGTTCTGTACCTGAATTAGAACTGTTAACTGAGAAAGCCTGTATTTGTCTTGTTTACTTTATTTGTATTTGTTACAGACGTGTAAATAAAGTGTGTATATATCAACTTAAATCACAAAACCATTATTGCCTTGACTCATTTCACTGACTCCTGTCTCCAAAAAATCCAGCAATTGTATGTATAGTCCAAATTTTGTCTTCCACTACCAAAATCTTAGTCTTCTCACCGATGCAGTCCCTGTGAGTTCAAGTCCGGCTCGTGCTAGCTTCCTCCCCTGCCATACGTGGGAAGGTCCACGTATGGCAAGCAACTTGGGGATGGTGCTGGTTTTCCCCCGGGCTCTGCCCGGTTTCCTCCCATTATAATGCTGGCCACCGTTGTATAAGCGAGATATTCTTGAGTAATTATTCACTAATCAAATAAATGAATAAATCGAAACCTTTGCGTTTTAACTACGTTTTAACGTTTGACTTTAACTAAGAAACAGCGTCTTGGAATAGGTCCCAAGGTTTATTGCCTTGCTGAAACTTCATGCTGCCAGTATAATACAGGTAGTCTTTTACATAGTATGGAACACATTGTTATCACGAAAGATTGATCAGTCACAATATATTGTCGGTATTGTATAGGCAGGCGGGGTTTCGTGCCAGCTGATACAACTGTGTCATGTTGCGCCGAGCCTGACACAACCACTGCCCTTTGCCAGGTTTCTTACTCTCGGGACGCAAAGCAGAATCCGAATCAACAGATACTCAAAGCAGAGACCGAATCAACAGTTTGCTGTCAGCAAAAGTTTGTAATGAGATTCAATATGCCTATTAAGACCAAATACATGTATGTGTTCAATTGGGAGCATTTAAAAAAGGGTTATGTTAAATAAGAGGCCTATATCAAAATGTGTATGTCGCCACGATATTGCCGTAACCGTAATCACTCATTCATTCTAAAGGAGTATCTCTGGGGCCACTTAAGTTTTAAGTTTTGGCTTAAGTAAACAATCGTCTTGCGTAATTGCCTCCTGGTAAACTAAGTTTAGGCCTAAAAGCTGGAGGCCGAAAACACGACACTACTGTATTCCCTCACATGGGAACCGTAAAGGTTATTTGCCAAAACACCAACATTTAGTTAGACCTCAAGAAGAAGATTCGTCGTGGTTTATAGAATGCACGATGATAATAAAAAAGAAATGAATAAAAAAAATGTAAATGTATTCATAAAATTATGATAATTAAATATCGGTCATGAACAAAATTGTGACTTTGACCCTGTTCTGGCGACCAAAGAAACTCTGACCCTAAGATACTAGTACCGGTTCGTTTTGACCTTTTAACATTTGGTCGCCCCATTTTTTGGTCGGAAGCGTCTGTATCAAAATTTGTTTGGGCCCAATCGACCAAATCCTGCTAGCAGTGAAGTGCACACGTTCCTGTGAAACCTACCTCTTGAGGTGAAGAAAATATGATTCTTTATTTTATTATTTATGTTCTTTCTTACAAACCGTAAACTGTCAGACTCGTGTCCATCTGTGATGAGAAATTTAACACGTACAGAACACCGCGAGCTGTCAGGAATCCCCCAGTCGGACTGAAGTCGCAGTTAAAGCTGGTAATTTAGTTTACACAACTTTGAGCCAGGCACGGAATCTCAATTGCCGTTCTCTTTGAAGTTGCTTTGGACCGTTTGATTCCTGCCGGAATACTCCTTAACTTCATCACGTTCATTCATTGGAGACAGAAATGTCAGTTCCGGCTGGACCGGGCCTCTGGGGTCAGAATCTGCATACAGAGGTCGTTAGGTCCAAGGCTTGGAATTCCTCCCTCACAGTAGGTGCAAATCATGATGACTCTTCCCACATGTCTGTGTTGTAGGAGACTCATTTTTGGAAGAAATGACGCCATCTGAACTTCTTATTTCCTCGGGTGAAGGAAGTATGTTTTTGCCAGGGTTTGTTTGGAAGGTATTGCAGCAACCTGCGGAGGGTCGTTGATATCACCTGGACCTCCCACCATAATGCTGGCCGCCCTCGTATATATAAGGGAAACATTCTTGTGTGCGGCGTAAAACAACAATCATATAAATAAGTACATAAATTTGTCTAATTCTCAGCAACTTTACGGAAATAAAGCACGGACGTGTCTGAATGAATTGACAATGGGCTAAGGACCGTTCCTTTAAAGTTTGAAAGTGATCCGGACCGCTAGTACATTCCCACTTGTGACGAACAGACTTGCACGTCATATTTGTGGAAAACTTTTATCTGAGATGTGCTAGAATATATTCTTTTGTTATAATGCAGCATTGTGTCATGTTCAACAGTAGTCTGACCGTAATACCCTATTAGTTTGACCCTAATAACCTATTAGTCTGACCGTAATACCCTATTAGTTTGACCCTAATACCTTATTAGTCACACCTTAATACCCTATTTATCTGACCCTAATAACCTATTAGCTTGGCCCTAATACCCTATTAGTTTGACCCTAATACCCTATTAGTCTCACCTTCATACCCCTTTAATCTGACCCTAATAACCTATTAGTTTGGCCCTAATACCCTATTAGTTTGACCCTAATACCCTATTAGTGTGACACAGTCATGTTGAATTAAGAAAGTATGTGTACTATCCAACAGAATGATCTGCTGCAATCACATAGTATTCCTACATTCTAGCATCACTCAGGCAACAGGCTTTCTATTAAACTTAACAAATATGTTTTTTGGGTGACTGCGGAATGTAAAACGGTACCAATTCTACACTCTTACTCTAAGAATCGGGATTTAACTCATGGATGATGTGCCGCGTCTTGTCTCACCATGTATAGGCTTCTTGTGACGACTGCTACTTAAACTGAATAACGGGCCTCCATGGGTCAGTTGGTTAGCACGCTAGCGCAGCGTATTGACCCAGGAGCCTGTCACCAATGCGGTCGCTGTGAGTCCAGCTCATGCTGGCTTCCTCTCCGGCCGTAAGTGGGAAGGCCTTGCATCAACCTGCGGATGATTGTGGGTTCCCCAGGGCTCTGCCCGGTTTCCTCCCACCATAATGCTGGCCGCCGTTGTATAAGTGAAGTATTTTTGAGTAAGGCGTAAAACATCAATGAAATAAATAAATCAGTAAATAAAGTATTAAATAACAGATGTACAAATACCAACAAGTGTTCAGGTTCGTACCTGTTGCATTTTGCATATCTAATTCACGGACGTAAATGTGCACCATTGAATGTGTCGTGAAACATTTGCAATCAAGATATGCAGGGTTGTGCGCGTGTGTGTGTGAGTGTTGACACTTGTGTGGCATTTTTTGTTTACAGAGAGTTTTAGCCAAGCCATTCATGATGAGCTCACTCATGTTCAACTATTAGAGTGCACAATGTTAGTAGTATGAGAAATGCCGGGTTTAGACCACCTTGGGCTGGGAGCCCCCAGAGGTGACGTGGGGGCTCCCAGCCCAAGGTGGTCATTATAAACGGACTGGAGGGCTCTCCTTCCTCTTGAAGGCCCCCAGTTCATGTTCGCTGTAAACGGACTGGAAGGCTCTCCGTGCCCTTGAAGGCCCCCAGCACATGTTCAGCCCAGGTTGATATACGAACGGTCAAGCATCTCGTTCAGCTACATAAATAATCGCCAATCTTTGTGTAGGTCGAAGCGCGTTCAACTACATAGATCTTCGCTGATTTTTGTGTAGGCCGAAGCCGGGTATTTGTCATCATCTATTTTCTCACTGAGTTGGTAGTAGTATAAGACGAGCATGTTCAGGACCGGCCAGACACGTGCTCAAGGCCCTGTGTTGCCCAGACGTCTCCCATCTTCCTATCGGTTCTGCAGGATGACACGGGCCCTTTTGTTTGGGCCAGGCAAGCTGCGGTATCCTAGAAGGACCCACCGGCGCTCCCCTACCAGCTCCGCCACCTTGGAGGTCCAATCCGAGAGTGCGGTGTATACCTTGGTACGGGTGTCCTTCGAGATTCCCTGGTAGTTCTCATTGGAGGCTGCGAGCTGGGCTAGGCGCTCTAGCTCTGTGGCTCTCTGGAGCTTTTGGGTCTAAAGGCCTCGCGGTTGGCGGTCGCTATCCGCGCGACCAGGCACTTGGCGGACTCACTCTCCCCTGTGGGGCAGGATAAGCGCCTGAGGCACGAGGCGAAATCCTCGGCCACAGATACCCGAACACTTAGATGTTAACGACGAAAACCAGTAGGCTCTCTAGTGGGTGGAAGGGTCTATGTCCAGCACTAGGTTGCTTCCGCGGGCGTTTTCCACCAGGAGGTGGCTTGCGACGGCTTTTTCGGACATAGCCCAGAAAGTCGCTTCTGCTGCCATTTCGGTTGCTCTTGGGGCCTGTTTGGCATGCGAGAACCAACAACCCGCGGGTAGAGGGTTACGACCCATCAAGACCCACATCCTCTACCTGGACGGTAACAGCCTGTACGGCTGTTGTAATAAGGCAATCTCTTCCAGCAGGTAGCTTCCAGTAGGTGGAAAGCTGCGATCAGCGCGCAAAAACCATCGCAGAGCATCCGGCAGAGAGCACCGAGGGATACATACTCGATGACGACCTGGAGTACGCAGCCAACCTGCATAACGCGCACAACTCCTATCCGCTTGCTCCATAGCGCATGCTGGTGCAGATGGAGTGGATGTCGGAGTACCAGCACAATCATGAACAACTCCTTGTTAGAGAGGACGATGGAGAACCTCCGCAAGCGGTTCGATGTAAAGGCGGTGCGCGGAGATGAGAAAGAGAAGCTCTGCAGGCTGATCGCCAGCCCCGCCTATGCCAGAGCCAATATCTTCGACGACGAGATGGCCGGGGTCCAGATGCATAAGAGCCGTCTAGTGCTGAACCGCCCCGTCTATATGGATATGAGCCTCCTGGACCTCTCCAAACACCTGTACGACTTCTTCTACAACCAGATGAAGGTCCAGTATGACGAGCGCTGCCAGCTCCTCTACACGGCCACCGACAGCCTGCTCCTTGAGATCCAGACTGAAGACGTGTACCAAGACATGGCCAGGCAGCCAGGCCTCTACGACACCTCCGATTACCCTCAGACCTACCTCTAAGACCACCCGATCTACAGCACCGCAAACGAGAAGGTCCTGGGGAAGACGAAGGACGAGTGCGCCGGGCACCACATCGCAGAGTATATCGGCCAGCGTCCGAAAATGTACTCTATCCTGGAGGCCGGCGAGGCGAACATCAAGAAGGTCAAGGGCTTGCGAATGGTCGGAGTGAAAAAGCACATCAGACACGAGCAGTACAGAGTGGCGCGCTTCCAGAAACAGCAGGCTTAGTGACAGAACGTTCAAGCCGATACACCTGTAGAGACCAGACATTGTCTGTGGCGCGACAGCGACCGCCTTCTAGCACACCTGGCTGGCACGAAGGCCAACAGGACGGCCTGAAAATTGGAGGGCTTTTGTGTCACAGATCGAGCTTTGATGGCATCCTTAGGTTTCTTGCCAGTGAGGCGGGTAACTTCATTGTTGAGAACAGACACCACGGAAGGCAGTCGGGCCACCTACTCTGTTCATTGTTGAGCGGGAGGAAGAGCCTGGGTGTACTGATAACCGAAGAGCCTATCAGCCAGAGTGCAGTTGAAACACTCCACCGTGGTCTCAGTGCACGTCCACTCGCCCACGCCTGGTCGACACACCTTGTTTGACCAGCAACTGGCTTGTCGGGCCCATGAATTTACGCCCCGGGTTGACCTGGCCATCTAAGGGGGGCCCCGCCAGAGCGTCAGCGACCTCTTTGGCTTCTTTGCCAAGGGTTCGGCCTTCTTATACCGAGAAGCACGTCGACAACAGTTAGAGGGAATTTGTAGAGATTCCGCCCTCGACCTGATCGATCATACGGCAAAAACAGAAGATCGGCCTGAAGGACTTCATTTGGCACCGAAACATCGATTGTGGGCTTCTGCACCTGCTTGGGTCGGGGCAAATATATCTGCCAGATGGCCTCCTTCTTGAGCCAGTCGCGACCTGTGCCTACAGAGGCTTTAGTTGCGGTCGCTATCTTTGGTATGGCTACAAGGCCTTTCCAGTAGCCCTTGGGGCTGTAGTAGACGCTCGACAGTTGCCGGTCCGTCATAAAAACTTGCGAGATATTCCAGCAACCTTTGAAGTCTCCAGCAGGCGGAAGCATCCGGCTCTGGTAGCTGCCCGGTCGTCCCTCGGAGGTTTGTGGGCCCGCCTGCACCGTCAACATCACCATTGCCCTTTCATCATGCCGCTCGCTTTCGAAAGTCACTCATAACGCAAGGGGAGATGAACTTCGCCCGCTTTTCGGCCCGAACGAGTTGGTGTTGTGCTAGGTCCAGGGACTGGATCCCTTTGTCACACCTCCGGCAGTGTTTTGGGATTGTGAAATTCCCACGTATACGTCAGCGGTGCATATTACAGTATTCCCAGTGGCAGTTTCTTACAAAGTGCTTCTCAGAGCCGACTTTCAGCCATGCGCACTTATTACGACCCTCGCCCTTCATGTTGCTTCGAGTATTGAAGCATTTTTTTGGCTATTGTATATTATTCTCTAATTCGGCACCCGTTCCAAACTTGGGCGCCCTGGGTGAGAATACGTCCTTTTCACGTCTCTGGTAGCTCTGCGAGGGAGGAAAAAATGTGCCCGGATTGGTTCAATCCCCACCGCTGAGGAAAGGCTGGCTGCCTATTTTTATCGGGGCCTAGAGACCAGTAGCTAGAACGGCATCGACTTACACAAAGATTGGCGATTATTTATTTAGCTGAACGAGATACTTGATCGTTCGTATATCAACACGGGCTGTGGGGTCTTCTAGGGGACGCAGAGCCCTCCAGTCAGTTTACAGTGAACAGGGTTGGGGACCCCCAGGGGGGACGGGGATGGGATCCCAGCCCCAGGTGGTCCACACCCGGCATTTCTTATACTACTATGTTCTCAATACACCTAGAAATGAGTAACTGAGTGAATGAGTGAGTGCTTGGGGTTTAACGTCCTACTTAACAATTTTTCTGTCATATGACGACGAAGGAATCCTTAGAGTGTTGCAGGACGGATTTCCTGCCGCTCTTTTATTTAGCCCTGCTTTACTGAGATGCCGAAGACAAGTAAGCCGCCCCGCCCGAGTCATTATACTGACACGGGTCAACCAGTCGTTCCACTATTCCACTATTATAACTTCCTCTTTTAAGGTCTCAGGTGTGACTCGAACAAGGATTGACCCTGCATCTATCGCTCCAGAAGCGGACGATCTACCAACTGTGCTATCTGGGCCGGTGTCAGCTGAAATGAGCTTCAGAAATGATATTCATTAATGATCACATGATTGTATAGGCATATGTACATTTACTTAAACACACCAGGATTCGAACTCGAGTCTCTGCAGCCGAAATGAGCTAAACGGAAATTTCCGGTAGCTACTGCTAATATAAGCCACTGGAAAGCTGCTCCTGTTACACTCCTCCCCACTTAAATCCTTTCCCTCTCCCAAGAAACACCCACGTTCACAAGCCCAGGGCCCCACGCTTCTTGGAACCTGTTAGGTCCTGGTACTAGTATAATGGTTAAAGGATTTCACTACGTGGGTCACACCAGGATTCGAACTCGGGTCTATCAGCCGAAGTCCAGCGCTCTACCAACTGACCTAAATGGAAATTCCTGCCAGATATTGCTGGTATAAGCACTGGAAAGCTGCCCCCGTAACACTTGTAATAACTGACATTTGGAACCATTCTATAGCCACCTTTATTATACCTGATGAGTTAATATCATATAGTAGCGAATGTGTTCTTTCTTTTTCTCGATCCACGGCATTGGAAGAAGGTAGAGAACATTTCATCAAAATTAGTGCGAACAGCGTGGTATTGCTGTTTATGCACTTACATGAACAGTTAGAATAAAACCCTAACTGAGATAAATTGATAAAAGGTCGTATTTCACCGTTTTACCATTTGTCAGCTATCACACTGTCGTCGCTGCTCTGGTCTTACTCTCTGTGCTGTACCTCTTTAATTATATTTATTGATGTGATTGGTGTTTTACACCGTACTCAAGAATATTTCACTTATACGACGGCGGCCAGCATTATGGTGGGAGGAAACCGGGTAGAGCCCGGGGGGAAACCCACGATCTACCGCAGGCTGTTGGAAGACCTTTCCTCGTACGGCCGGAGAGGAAGACATCACGAGGTGGATTTGAACTCACAGCGACCGTATTACGGAGAGGCTCCTTACGAGGAGAGGTCAATACGCTGCGCTAGCGCGATCACTAACTGAGGCCCCTCTTTAATTATGTTATATCCTTTTATAAGACACGCAAATGAGTTTAGTTGAGGGACATTCTTCATTAAACCCTAACCCCCCTCTGCGGACATACTTCCGGCAAATGCAATCAATCGATGTTTAAAGGATTGCGGAATTAATGGCGGTGAATTGACGAAGTCGGAGGCTTGACGGCGCGGAAGAATATATTTCCCGCCGTTCACGATATTAACACCCGAGTATGAAGCATGAAGAGTCAGACAACGGCTGCGGGGGTCGGATATGACCAAGCAGCGTAAAAAAGGCAGAGTTTTACGGCTGAGGGATGGCAAGAAAATCCTGTCTACTTCTAATCTATAGTCACTTGAGACCATATGGCTAATGTAGCCATGCTCTTTACATCAGCATGATGAACAGTTGCAATTAAAGCGCGACTGAGATACTGGTTTAATTGTTATTTGACATGGAACTCATTCACGGACTACGAATTTGAACGTCGATATGGAATTCATGCCTGCAATATTCATTGTCTGCCCTTTATCATTGAAAACTGATGACCGCTTCTCTCTTGTGTGTTATCGGCTTTGTTTCTTATTTGTATTATTTCTCACATACCTTTGTCTTTGGGAGTTAGTGTTAAACGTTGTTTTGGAAATGGCTCTTGCGATTATCGACTTGGAACGCCTTTTACGGACTACGAATGGTATATGAATGTCGGACATGATGCTTATATTTCTAACTCACTATCCCTGGTAATCAAAGAGGCCGACGTGTGATAGAGAGAAGCGCAGGTATGGCCTCTGCGATATATTGACTGGCGCCAATAGAGTTGCGGCCTGTAATACCTGAATGGCCAGAGTTAACAATTCATTTCTCTTGTAGAAAAATCTATTTCTAAAATCTGTCGTTATTTTTAATTGGCACACTGATATACTGTCTACATATTTTCCCCAACACGTTTATATTTGGAGGTGTACAGAAGGGGGGGGGGGGGGGGGTGATAGTCTTGCAAGCACATTAAACATTACTGAGTTTATAACCTGTGCACAAAGAATAAAGTAAGTGAAATAAACGTGTAGATCTACAACGACGCACCACAAGCTATGAACTGTCACACAAGCTTCGTACAATGACATTGACAGATCCATTGATTTACACAAAATACATATGTATGTATGTATGCTTGGAGTTTAACGCACAAACTACAATGACTATGTTTAAAAAAAGCCATCGTCCGCCCAGGAAACTAGATCCGGTGAACTAAATAGCCGGTTTTCTTAATAACAGTGTAAACGCTAGTCCCTGTTATCTGCAAATTCTTCTAATAATATATTTCTGGGAATGGTATACAAAATAATATATACCCGCCATTGAGTTATTTTTGCCGAAAAAATGTCATAACGTCTCGAATGGATTGGGAGATAGTTAACATTTACAATGGAATGAACGGACAATCTTACTACGCTTGGAACTCTGACGATAACCTTTTCAACTGTTCCGATGTTTTCTGCTCCAAATGGGGATCCAGTGTGAAGGAATCGACGACACGAATTTTTTTGGACACTAAGATATACATTATTATGACAAAGGCCATTTAGATCTCTCCTGGGTGTCTGCTACTACGCCATGGGTAAGAGAAGTTCCGAATTAGATATGTTCTTGAGTGACAAATTGTCGGCGTCCAGAGAGGAGAAAAGCTCTTCCTAGCTAGATGTTCTCATTTAGTCCACAGAAAGTGGATTGCGCGTACCCGGAGGAAATAACTCCACCTTGTACAATATGCCCTGTAAGCGTGAGTAGAATGCTTCCCCCTCCAACATGAACAATTAATGTGTAAAAGATTTTCGAGGAGGTATAACTGGTGCACGAGTGGCTCCATGAGATCCTGAAGTATTAACACTTTTTATTAAGGAAGAATAAGACATCACTGATTGATTGAATGGATGATTGCTTGTTCTTTTACGTTGTACTTAACAATTTTTCTGTCATATGACGACGAGGAGTTATTAGGTGTGCGTACATATACTGTTTCTTCTTGTTGCAGGATGAGTCCATGCCGTCGAAGTGCTGCCGCCATTGAAGCATCAAGCCAAAAGACACCGGACCTGACATTCCACCCATTCACATTATCTCTCAGTGTTGAGCGCCAAGCGAAGCAATAACTAGTACCATCTTTAAAGTCTTTGATAGGACTCAACTTTGATCTCTGGTCTGCGGTCTTTGAGGCGGACGCTCTACCCGTTAAAACATTGACTCACAATGCAGGTGTGTAAGTACGGGGTGATATATAAGCTACGCGGCTGCTGGCATGCACAATTCGGAATAAGGAAATGAAGATAACACGGATCAACGTCGTGTTTTCTGATGTTAGAAGCACAATGTTAATCACTCCAGCAGATGTGACGTAATTTAGTGGGCGGTGTCAGAAGTGTGATCTCAGTTGGTGCACACGCAATATAGGCGTCCGAAGTGGGATCCTACCATTCGCATTCCCAAACGTGGCGTCGGAGGTGGAAACCTAAGATCTGGACCAAAGCAATGAAACAAATCCTAGGATTGTAGATGGTTCTTCGTAATGTTTCTATGTTCCCCGTTTTCATGCCGTAAACACAAAAAGTACGTGTTGACTGAAGAGCTTTCCAGAACAACAACTCTTCGTCTGGTGCATTATTTCAGCTCTATCACTGAAAGCCTTCTTGCTTCAGGGGGAAATGTTAGACAGCCATAAATTTGGATTCTCCCTTTCCGACAGATGCTACCTGTAGCCGCTCTTCGTAATCCTGACCTAATTACCCAAGCCTCTCGTTAATTCCCAACGTTGACAAATATAACAGCTATGTAGAAAGTCTTCTTTTTACGTTCCGTTGATGGTGTGATGGAAAACAACAGGAGACACAGTCGTAACATCGTCGTAATACAGAGAACACTAACATTTAACACAAACATACACAAAAAATTTTGTTTTTCTTTTGGACTGATACATTGACGCCGAAAGGATAAGAAGAGAATAGAGGGAATAGCGGGGTTTTTTGGTCGTAAAGTAAGGATACAATTTTGAATGAGTTGTTATTTTAATCCACAACAAAATTAAACAAATGTTTTTTTTTATTTTTGCTGCTTTTAAGCTGACAACATACCCTGGAACTCCCCTGACTGGTCCATGTTTAATGATGTGATATGATGAGATCAAAATTACTCTTGTGTCACCGGAGGTTCGCAGTTGACATTAGGAAATTGACTCATCTGAACAAAAAAAGGTAATTTTAGTTTCCGCCGCATCAGGTGAGATTCATCGATTTATACAAATAGCCTTGAGACACTGATGACTGTCGAAAAACACCTGGAAGAAAAAATAAATCAACAGGGGTTTATTTAAGTGAGGAAAAGTTTAAACACCTATCCCACTTCGGATGTGCATTTGATCTGTAACTTTGTGTACTGACATATATTTGGATATGCCACAGACTGACGCGAGCATACCTCTTGTCGAGCAAGACAATCAAGTATTGAGGGCATGTTTTTTCTCTCTGTGTGGTATCTACACGATATATATGTTTTCAAGAAAGAAACGCTGAAATGGGCTTCTTTTTCTTTGTATTAACACTAGTAAAGTTGAAAGTAATTAAGATGGATCTTTGGTTCCAAAAATCGTGATTCATATTTATCTATTGGTTGTCCATACTCAAGTAGAAGACATCGGTGAAGTTTTTCAGACCAAGAATCAAAGACAAAACACACCTTGTGAGATCTGGATTCGAACTCGCATCCGCCTTAGTGTAGAGGTCTAATTGCAAAGTCGGTCACATTACCGGGAGGAACATGTTGGACACCATGGAGATTTTGGGATATGAAAGCATACCGCTGTAACCCAAGTAAAAAGGAAAAATGAGACCGTTTAAACATGTTTTTTTAATTTATCACCCCTTCAAACCGAACAGGTTATTTAGGTGTTGTCGACTTCAGCCTACGATCTTGATATACGATACGACAAATCACACCCGCGTCATTTGTTACTCATAGCTAATATTTTCGTCACGTGAACTCTGATAATTATGGTCAAGTCAAGTAACGAAATGTTAACATTAGTTCTGGATGTGATGTGTCCCGTCCCCTACCCCGCCCTCACCCTACCCAACCCCACCTCACCCGCCTGCCGTTTTTCCCACTTCGCCCATAACTTACCCTGGTAATACCCAAAACCGCCAACAACCTACCCCGCCCATATTCCCAATCTGCCCATGACCTACCCCGCCAATTGCCCGCAACCTGCCCATTTCCTACCTCGCTCATGTCCTACCCCTCGGATCCACCCACATCTACCCCGCCGATTCCCCCATATCCACCCACGACCTACCTTGCACATTCCCTCAATTCGCCAACGACCTAGCCTGTCGATTCCTCCAATCCACCCACAACGTACCCTGTCGATTCCCCAAACCCACCCAAGGCGTACCCTGCAGATTCCTCTAATCCACCCACACCTACCCTGTCGATTCCTCTCATCCACCCACACCTACCTTGCCGATTCCTCTCATCCACCCACACCTACCCTGTCGATTCCTCTCATCCACCCACACCTACCTTGCCGATTTCTCTCATCCACCCACACCTACCCTGCTGATTCCCCAAATCCACCCACACCTAACTTGCAGATTCCTCAAATCCACCCACACCTACCCTGCAGATTCCTCTAATCCACCCACACCTACCCTGCAGATTCCTCTCATCCACCCACACCTACCTTGCCGATTCCTCTCATCCACCCACACCTACCCTGTTGATTCCTCTAATCCACCCACACCTACCTTGCCGATTCCTCTCATCCACCCACACCTACCTTGCCGATTTCTCTCATCCACCCACACCTACCCTGTCGATTCCTCTCATCCACCCACACCTACCTTGCCGATTTCTCTCATCCACCCACACCTACCCTGCTGATTCCCCAAATCCACCCACACCTAACTTGCAGATTCCTCAAATCCACCAACACCTACCCTGCAGTTTCCTCTAATCCACCCACACCTACTCTGCAGATTCCTCTCATCCACCCACACCTACCTTGCCGATTCCTCTCATCCACCCACACCTACCCTGTCGATTCCTCTCATCCACCCACACCTACCTTGCAGATTCCCCTCATCCACCCACACCTACCTTGCCGATTTCTCTCATCCACCCACACCTACCCTGCTGATTCCTCTCATCCACCCACACCTACCTTGCCGATTCCTCTAATCCACCCACACCTACCTTGCCGATTCCTCTCATCCACCCACACCTACCTTGCCGATTCCTCTCATCCACCCACACCTACCCTGTCGATTCCTCTAATCCACCCACACCTACCTTGTCGATTCCTCTAATCCACCCACACCTACCTTGCCTATTCCTCTCATCCAGCCACACCTACCCTACCGATTCCTCTCATCCACCAACACCTACCCTGCAGATTCCTCTAATCCACCCACACCTACCCTGCAGATTCCTCTCATCCACCCACACCTACCTTGCCGATTCCTCTCATCCACCCACACCTACCTTGCCGATTCCTCTCATCCACCCACACCTACCCTGTCGATTCCTCTCATACACCCACACCTACCTTGCCGATTCCTCTCATCCGCCCACACCTACCCTGCCGATTCCCCAAGTCCACCCACGATCTACCCTGCTGATTGCGGCAATCCGCCATTTACCCACCCCGCCAATTCCTTCAATACGCCCACAATCTACTCTGCCTATTCCCTCAATTCGTCCACGACCTATATTGCCGATTTCCATGTCCCCTATGACCTACCCTTCTGATTTCTGCGACCCGCCCAAGATTCCTCAAATCCGCGGGGTTGATAATGAATTCATGCCGATTGGAAGTCGAAAAACTAGTCTTTCTAATGAAGCGATCAAGTCCAGTTACAAGAAGGGGATGTTAGGCTTTCGAAAACTCTTCCTAAATCCTGCGCGAAAGTGTTTAAGCCCTTTTTGTTCTCCATAAACCCTGCGTAAAACGAATGCAGCTCTAGCTCCTCGTGCCTCATTAATGGCGGTCATAGTCGGACATGATCCATTACCATCATCTCATATACCTGTGGATAGTATATAATGATGTGTAAGATTCTAAACATATAACTGGTTATACAATGTTAGCATATATAATGACTACAGCGGTTATTCTCCAAGGAACCAAAATGAATAGAAAACGGCTGATCTGAGGTTTCGTACTGGCTTGTGCTTAAACAGTTTGGAGAGAAAATGTCAAGCAAAGTTTCCAGTCGTGAATACACAGGTGAGCTGTCAGGCTTGTGCCTGCTCAGAAGATTTACTCGCCATTTGTTGGGATCCTGCTATAAATGAGGACCTCATTCGAGGTAATGATAAGGCCCTCGGGTTTTAATTTAAAACACAATCAATCACAACCACACTTTCCGTAATAGCACCAACCAGGGTTTGAAGCTTTTCAGCAAAACAATTTTCTCTCTCTGAACAAACGCGCCCCCCTCGGGCGTGAAGTAACATTTACAGAAATTGAATTTGTTCTCTGGTTTATCATACACTGACCGAGGTTGTTCTCGTGCCGTGGCATTTCGACATAAACACTATAAAATTCTGTCAAACGTGGTAGGTAAGAGGAGTGGTACGTCGCAAATCTCGAACTGAAGCTGTGAGTGAGTTTTGCATGACTAAATATATGTACAATGTTGAAAAACTTCCTTGAGAGATAATGCAGTAAATAAGGTGATTCCCAGTGAGATTGCTTATTGCTTATTGCCCTCTTGTAGGATTAAACGGCACAATATATATACCTTTGAGACGTGTTATTCAGCCAAGATAGTTTCCCGGTCAAAGAAGGCCGAAGCATACATTTTCTAAAGCTAAAACAATAAAATTTATGGTTCCAGAGGGTGAATCGCCAGCTGAGAGGGTCACATGATCTGTAGCCCTGTAAAACTCAGCCAATGAGGACGCCGAATTGTCGAAACCTTCTGCCAGTAAGTGACGTGTTTGACGGCTGTCTCTTTCTCCTTTCTACTAAAGTAACAAATGCTGATGCGAGATGACAACGAATTAACTATAGGGAAATGGTTTTAGAGGAAGGGTAAATCAACATGTCAGGTAAATTACAGGTGACTTGCAAACCACGGTTACTGATTCTCCCTCTGAGAACCCTATATTTAATTTTGAGTTATTACATTGTTGTCGCTCTAAGTGAATAAGAAGAGAGCTACAGCAGCTGGCGTCTCACAGACACGGTCGGCTTTCCGTACAACACTCCTCAAATTGAGTTTGTGTATCAGACACAGAGGCCAATCAATAAATCAATCACCTCACCCACCAGGTACAAGCAAGGCTCAAACCAGATCATTCACTCATACTTAGTGTATACGTTTTCTTGACATACTATACTGTCCATCAGAAGAGTGGCACACAAAGTTCGATATAGCAGTCCTTTTTTGTCTTCACGCATGTCCACTCCAGCCATCGCCTGTAAATTTAGACGGGTGCACCTAATTTCGAAACTTGGTAAGGTTCCTCACACAGACAAGACAAAGCTATCCAATACGTTTTCTGTCACGTTTAATTTTCGCAATAAATCATTGCTGCAACGGCTTTCCAAGATTAATCTAGATTCGTGGAGACAGACATGCGCAAAGCAACCTTCACCCTCATCGGACGTTCCAGGTCTGTAATCGCAAGGCCAATTCCCAAAACGAAGTTTTTAACACAAACCACCTTAGAACTAAAAAAGTATCTAAGGTATGAAACTAGGACGAGATCGAGAGAAGCAGTTCACTGTTTTCAGTGATGTTGGAAATATAAGCGTCATGTTCGACATTCGCATAACATTCGTAGTCCGTAAAGGGCGTTCCAAGTCGATAATCGCAAGATCCATTTCCAAAACAAGGTTTAACACTAGCTCCCAAAGACAAAGGTATGTAAAAAATTATACAAATAGAAAATAAAGCCGGTAACACACAAGAGAGGAGCGGTCATCAGTTTTCAATAATGCCGAGCAGACAGTTGATATTGCAGGCATGAATTCCATATCGACGTTCAAATTCTTAGTCCATGAATGAGCTCCAGGTCAAATAACAATTAAACAAGGTATTTCAGTCGCGCTTTGATTCCAACTGTTTATAAAGGCATCATAAAGATATTACGAGCATGGCTGCCTTTACGGACCCTAGCCCCAGGTTAAGCGGTATTAGATACAGTTCGAAAATGACGAGCATTACAGACCTTAAGCGAACAGGTTGTGATTCAAAAGTAACGGACGATTACGTCTTTCCCGTTAATATGTAAGGATCTCATACTAAGGCGCATGGAATGTGATAGGCGATTGAGATACCATGTTAGTGTACAATATATAATAAAATATGTACTTCATTTGGGGTTTGAATGCAAATGGTCATAAATCCAATGTGGCGATCTAATTCAACACGATTAACATGATGTCCATATTGCACTGGGGTTAAGCGTTGTAAATCATGAAGCAATGCCAGACATTCTGGACGCTCTGTCCATATTTCAAACACTTAAGGTACATTTCGTAGTTTGTCCAACTCGCCGGGAATCTCGAGGGAAACTTTGTGTCTATCTATGCAGGGCCATAACTGTACCGATCCAAAGTCCATGTAGCTAATGTGATCGACTCATACATTCTGCAGCCATCTATACATGTACAAAAACATACAAAACATTCCGTCATAGTCCGCCTGAATTCAAGGAGGAACATTTTATCAAGAAAATTAAAAAAATTTCGACCAAGGGCAGAAAAATGGTCCTTGGCGTTTTGTTTACATGGGTAAGTTTCGATCGTCTTTTGGTAGACAGGAAGCTGAGCTCAGTTGAGGGATATTCTTCTTTCAGCCCCAGCGTACCTCTGCGGATTTATTTCCGGCAAATGGGATTAGACTACGTTGAAAGGATTGTGGAAATAATGACGGGGAATTGACATAGACGGAGGCTTAACGACGCGGAAGAATACATTTCCCGCCGTTCACGGTATTAACACCTAAGTGTGAAGCGTGAAGAATCAGACAGTGTCTTCGGGGGTTGGATGAGACCAAGCAGGCGGAAAAAAAGTCACAGCTTTACGGCTGAAGGATGACAAGAAAACCCTGCCTATTGCTGATGTATAGAGTCACCGGGGAGTAGACAGGGCTAATCTCTAGCTCACTATCCCTGGTAATTAAAGAGGGCGACGTGTGATTGAGAAAAGCACAAGTATGGCTTCTACAATATATGAACTGGCGCCGAGAGGGTTGCGGTCACTAATACCTGGCGGTCCAGAGTAAACAATTCATTTTTCTTGGGGAAAAATGTCTTTCTTTTACAAAAATACTGTGTGTCTGTCTTTATTTTTGACTGACACATTGATTGGAAAATGTCTATTTTATATACCGTCTATTTATTTTTTCCCAACACGTTAATACTTGGAGGTGCACAGAAGGGGGACATGGTCTTGCAAGCACTGTAAACATTGGTGAGTTTAGAAAACGTGCATACAGAATAAAGTGAGAGAAATAAACATGTAAATGTACAAAGACACATCACAAGCTATGAGCTGCCACGCAAGCTTTGTACAGTAACATTGACAGATCCATTGATTTACACAATATATATATATATATATATATATATATATATATATATATATATATATATATATATATATATATATATATATATATATATATATATATATATATGTTTGGAGTTTAAGGCAAAAAATATACTGATTATGTTTATGTGGAATGAACATACAGCCTTCAGGTGTGTCATCCTCGGGGATTAAGTATTCGCCATCGAGATTACACAGTCTCTATTACTACCATTGGAACTCTGACTTTAGCCTTTCCAACTGTTCTGATGTTTTCTGTTCCTAATGGGGTCCAGTGTGAAGAAATTGACGACAAGAATCTCTCTGGACACTATTACGATATACATTATTATGACAAAGGCCATTACGATCTCTCCTGAATGGCCGCTACTACGCCATGAGTAGCAGAAGTTCCGAGTCAGATATGTTCTTGAGTGACAAATTGTCGTCGTCCAGAGAGGAGAAAAGCTCCTCCTAGCTAGATGTTCTCAATTAATGCGGAGAAAGTGGATTGCGCCTACCCGGAGGAAATAACTCTTCCTTGTACAATATGCCCTGTAAGCGTCAGTAGAATGCCGTTGCCCAAAAATAAACAACTAATGCTGAAAAAGATTTTCGAGGAGGTAAAACTGGTGCACGAGTGGCTCAGTGAGCAGCCGAAGTATTGACACGTTTATCAAGTAAGAATAAACAACTTGAGGGACATCCTTCTATCGGTCTCAGCGTCTACTTTGCGGATTTTATTCCTGCAAATGTGATCAGACTATGTTTAAATTATTGTGGAAATAATGGCGGTGAAATGACAGAGACGGAGGCTTAAAGACGCGGAAGAGTACATTTTCCGCCGTTTACGATATTAACACCTAAGTATGAAGCGTGAAGAATCAGACAGTGTCTTCGGGGGTTGGATGAGGCCAAGCAGGCGGAAAAAAAGTCACAGCTTTACGGCTGAAAGATGACAAGAAAACCCTGCCTATTGCTGATGTATAGTCACTTGAGACGAGACAAGGCGAACCTATACTTCACTAGCTGGCTATACCTGTCAGCCAAAGCGCGGGACGCGTGAAAGGGGAAAGCACAAGTATGGCCCTGCAATATATTGACTGGCGTCGAGAGGGTTACCGTCTCTAATAACTGACGGGCAGGAGTAAACAATTCATTTCTCTTGTAAAAAATCTCTTTTTTGTACAACAATATTGCCCGTCTGTCGTATTTTTGGCGGACAAATTGATTGGATAATGCATTTTTTAAATTCGGTGTACATATTTTTCCCCAACACGTTTATATTTGGACGTGTACAGAAGGCAATGATGGTTTTGGAAGCCGATAAACATTGCTCAGTTTATAAAATTTGCACACAGAACAAAGTGACAGAAATAAAAGTGTAGATCTACAAAGACACATCATAAGCTATGAACTGTCACACATAGCCACTGACACATTCATTAATTTACACAAAATATATGTGAACGTCTGTATGCTTGGGGATTAACGCACAAAGTATAACGACTATATTTATGTTCGTGTGCAAAAAGCCATCGTCCGCCCAGGAAACTGGATCCGGTGAACTAAACAGCCGGTTTTCTTAATACTATTGTAAACGTTAATGCCTATTATCTGCGAATTCTTCTGATAATATATTTCTGGGAAAGGTATATAAAACATATCCAGCCTTGAGTTATTTTTGCTGCGAAAATTGTCATGGCGTCTCGACTGGATTGGGAGATAGTTAACATTTACAGTGGAATGAATAGACAACCTTCAAATGTGTCATCCTCGTGGATTAAGTATTCGCCGTCGAGATTACACAGTCTCTATTACTAGCCTTGAAACTCTGACGCTAACCTTCCAGCTGTTCTGATGTTTTCTGTTTCTAATGGGATCCAGTGTGAAATTGACGACACGAATCTCTCTGGACACTAAGATATATATTATTTTTACAAAGTCCACCACGATTCCTCCTGAATGCCACTAATACGAAGTTCCGAATTAGATATGTTCTTGAGTGACAAATTGTCGTCGTCCAGAGAGGAGAAAAGCTCCTCCTAGCTAGATGTTCTCATTTAGTCCACAGAAAGTGGATTGCTCGTACCCAGAGGAAATAACTCTACCTTGTACAATATGCCCTGTAAGCGTCAGTAGAATGCCGTTACCCAAAAATAAACAATTAATGCTGAAAAAGATTTTCGAGGAGGTAAAACTGGTGCACGAGTGGCTCAGTGGGAAACCGAAGTATTGAGAATAAACAAGCAAATAGCAAGAATAAACAACACTGATTAATAAATGGATGTTTGCTTGAGCTATTACGTTGTAGGAGATATTAGGTGTGTGTACATATACTGTTTCTCCTTATAACAGGGCGAGTTTATGCCATCGAAGTGCTGCTGCCACTAAAGCATCGTGCCGAGGACACCAGACATGATCTCCTACCCATTCACATGATACTGACACCGGACCAACCAGTCCTGTTTCCTCCCCAAAAATTTCTCAGTGTTGAGCGCCAATCGAAGAAATAACATGTACCATTTTTGAAGTCTTTGATAGGACCCAACCTGGCTTTGATCGCTGGTCTGCGGTCTTTGAGGCGGACGCTCTACCCGTTAAAACATTGACTCACAATGCAGGTGTATAAGTACGGGGTGATATATAAGCTACGCGGGTGCTGGCATGCACAATTCGGAATAAGAATATGAAGATAACACGGATCAACGTCGTGTTTTCTGATGTCAGAAGCACAATGTTAATCACTCCAGCAGATAAGACGTAATTTAGTGGGCGGTGTCAGAAGTGTAATCTCAGTTGGTGCGCACGCAGTATAGGCGTCCGAAGTGGGACCCTACCACCGAACGGTGGCCTCGTAAGTGGAAACCTAATTACAATATGCGCAGTGCAGACAAAGGAGAGAAAGATCCGGCCCAGAGCAGTGAAACAAATCCTACTTTTGTAGAGGGTTTTTCATAAGGTTTCTATGTTCCCTGTTTTTTCACGCCTTAAACACAAAAGAGGCCTGTTGACTGAAGAGCTTCCCAGGGCAACAACTCTTCGTCTGATGCATTATTTCAGCTCTATCTCTGAAAGCCTGTCTTGCTTCAGGGGAAAATGTTAGACAGCCATAAATTCGGATTCTCCCTTTCCGACACTGGCTCTGGTCCTAAAGATGAGACAATACACTAACATTAAGACATATATATAGGAGGATATAGGAGTAGGGCGACATTATCGGCTACCTGTAATCGGTCTTTTTCATCCTGACACCATAACCCAAGCCTCTCGTTAATCTCCAACGCTGACAAATATAACAGCTATGTAGAAAGTCTTCTTTTGAAGTTCTGTTGATGGTGTGATGGAAAACAACAGGAGACACAGTCGTAACATCGTCGTAATACAGAGAACACTAACATTTAACACAAACATACACAAAAAATTTTGTTTTTCTTTTGGACAGATACACTGACGTCGAAAGGATAAGAAGAGAATAGAGGGAATAGCGGTTTTTTTGGGGTCGTAAATTAAGGATACAATTTTGAATGAGTTGTTATTTTAATCCACAACAAAATTAAATAAATGTTTTTTTTATTTTTGCTGCTTTTAAGCTGACAACATACCCTGGAACTCCCCCGACTGGTCCATGTTTAATGATGTGATATGATGAGATCAAAATTCCTCTTGCGTCACCGGAGGTTCGCAGTTGACATTAGGAAATTGACTCATCTGAACAAAAAAAGGTAATTTTAGTTTCCGCCGCATCAGGTGAGATTTATCGATTTATACAAATAGCCTTGAGACACTGATGACTGTCGAAAAACACCTGGAAGAAAAAATAAATCAACAGGGGTTTATTTAAGTGAGGAAAAGTTTCAACACCTGTCCTACTTCTCATGTACATTTGATCTGTAACTTTGTGTACTGACATATATTTGGATATGCCACAGACAGACGCGTACATACCTCTTGTCGACTTGACTTTATACCGTGATTATGAGACAGAAGTGAATGGTGCAGAAAATCAAGCATCAAGAACATGTTGTTCCTTGCTGTGTGTTGTCTACAGGATATATGTGTTTTCAACAAAAGACCGCTGTTTTTACCTGCTTGATGAAGCAGGTACCTTATTTTCTGTGTATTGACCAAACTAAAGTTAAGTGTGATTAAGATTGCTCTTTGGCTCCAAAATTCATATTTATATGTTGGATGTTCATACTCAAGAGGTTTATCAGACTAAAAATCAAAGACAAAACACACTTTGATCAAAGCCTTTGTCAACTGTGCGAGATCTGGATTCGAACACGCATTCACCTTAGTGAAGAGGTCTAATTGCAAGTCGGTCACATGAACGGGTTGGGCAGCATGGAGAGTTTTGAATGTGGAAGAATACCGCTATAATGTACCTATTAAATACAACATGTAGCATAAGGCCTATAACAGTCTTTGTGATCATTGACCCGGAACGTCCTTATTGGTTGAGGGCTGGTATACGAATGTGTGTTTCGACGCATAGATTTAAATATCCACCCAGGACATGTGTAGGTGTACTTGAAACTTTTTTTTGGCTTAACAAAAACAGTCTTGACATTTAACAACTCTGCATATACGGTGATTTTTTGACTAGTTATTCTTGTTGCTTCACACGAAGTGTAGAAAGGAGAAATGAGACCGTTTGAATATATTTTTTAATTTATCACCCCTTCAAACCGAACAGGTTATTTAGGTGTAGTCGACTTCAGCCTACGACCGTGATGCACGATACGACAATCACACCCTTGTCAATTGTTACTCATGAATAATCTTTTCGTCACGTGGACTCTGAAAATTATGATCAAAATAAAAGTTAATGTTAACGAAGCACTGGATGTGATATGTCACCCCCCCCCCCCCCCCCCACACACACATACACACACACCGCCCGTCGTTTTTCCCACTTCGCTCATGACTTACCCTGGTGATACCCAAAACCACCAGCAACCTACGCCGCCGATACTCCCAATCCGCCCAGAGATTCCTACCGTTAATAAATAGGTGCGCTCTCAGACTTGTGACTGCTCCGAAGATTTACTCGCTATTTAGTCGGATCCTGCTATGAATGGGAACCTCATCAGAAGTAATGATAAGGCCCTCGTGTGTTAATTTAAGACACAATCAATCACAACCACACTTTCCGTAATAGTGCCAGCCAGGCTTTGAAACATCTTCAGCAGGACAATTTTCTCTCAAAATTGTCTTCGTCAAAAACTGAACAAACGTGCTCTCTTGGGCGTGAAGTAACATTTACAGAAATTGAATTTGTTCTCTGGTTTGTCAAACGCTGACCGAGGTTGTTCTCCTGTCGCGGCATTTCGATATAAACACTATAAAATTCTATGTCAGACGTGGTAGGTAAGAGAAGTGGAACGTCACAAATCGCGAACTGAAGCTGTGAGTGAGTTTGACATGGCTAAATATATGTATAATGTTGAAACACTTCCTTGAGAGATGGGGGCCTCCGTGGCTCAGTCGGTTAGCGCCCTAGCGCAGCGTAATGACCCAAGAGCCTCTCACCAATGCGGTCGCAGTGAGTTCAAGTCCAGTTCATGCTGGCTTCCTCTCCGGCCATAAGTGGGAAGGTCTAACAGCAACCCGCGGAAGGTCATGGATTTCCCCCGGGTTGTGCCCGGTTTCCACCCACCATAATGCTGGCTGCCGCCGTATAAGCGAACTATTCTTTAGTACGGCATAAAACACCAATGAAAAAAATCAAATAAATAAATCCTTGAGAGATAATGCAGTTAATAATGTGATTGCCAGTGAGATTGCTTATTGCTTATTGCCCTCTTGCAGCACAAAAATGCAATCATCATCGCAGGATTGAACCGCACAGAACATATACCTTTGACACGTGTTACTTCAGGCAGGGTAATTTCTTTGTTATATCCCAAAGAAGGCCGAAGCATGCATTTTCTGAAGCTTAAACAATGGAATTTATGGTTCCAGAACGTGAATCGCCAACTGAGAGGGTCACATGATCTGTGGCCCTGCAAAACTCACCCAATGAGGATACCGAGTTGTCGAAAGCTTCTGGCAGGAAGTGACGTGTTTAACGGCTGTCTCTTTCTCCTTTCTACTGAAGTGACAAATGCTGATACGAGATGACAACGAATTAACTATAGGGAAATGGTTTTATAGGAAGGGTAAATCAACATGTCAGGTAAATTACAGGTGACTTGCAAACCACGATTACTGATTCTCCCTCTGAGAATCCTATATTTAATTTTGAGCTATTACATTGTTGTCGCTCTAAGTGAATAAGAAGAGAGCTGCAGCAGCTGGCGTCTCACAGACACGGTCGGCTTTCCGTACAACCCTCCTCAAATTGAGTTTGTGTATCAGACACAGAGACCAATCAATAAATCAGTCACCTCGCCCACCAGGTACAAGCAAGGCTCAAACCAGATCATTCACTCATACTTAGTGTATACGTTTTCTTGACATACTATATTGTCCATCAGAAAAGTGGCACACAAAGTTCGATATAGCAGTCCTTTTTTGTCTTCACGCATGTCCACTCCAGCCATCGCCTGTAAATTTAGACGGGTCCACCTAATTTCGAAACTTGGTAAGGTTCCTCACACAGACAAGACAAAGCTATCCAATACGTTTTCTGTCAATTTTAATTTTCGCAATAAATCATTCCTGCAACGGCTTTCCAAGACCAATCTAGATGCATAATCTAGACATTCGTTAACGAACCATCAACCTAATCGGACGTTCCAGGTCAGTAATCGCAAGGCCAATTCCGAAACGAAGTTTTCACACAAACCACCAAAGAACTAAGAAAGTATATAAGGTATGAAATTAGGACGAGATCGAGAGAATCAGTGAACTGTCTTCAAAGCCCATAAAGCTAATGTGACCGACTCACACATTCTGTAGCCGTCTGTGCCTTCTGTGCTTGTCTTGTTTATAATTTTGCATTTGTTTTTCTCTTTTTCTCCATCCACGGCATTACAAAAATGTACAAAACATTCCGTCACAGTCAGTGGAGACAGTGTGGTATTTGGGTAACTGGCCATGCGATTATTGGCCTGGAACGTCCTTAGCGGTTGACGGCTGGTATACGAATGTTTGCTTCGAAGCATAGATTGCTATGAATATAGTTCGACTGTTGACTGGTGGAGGTCATCCGCCTCAATACAAGGAGAACACTTTTATCAAGAAAATTCTAAATTTCTCTACATAGGCCAGAAAATGACCCTTGGCGTTTTGTTCACTAGTGTAAGTTTTCGATCGTCTTTTATTAGACTGGAAGCTGAGCTCGGTTGAGGGACATCCTTCTTTCAGCCCCAGCGTACCTCTGCGGATTTATTTCAGGCAAATGAGATCAGGCTACGTTCAAAGGATTATGGAAATAATGACGGGGAATTGACATAGACGGAGGCTTAACGACGCGGAAGAATACATTTCCCGCTGTTCACGGTATTAACACCTAAGTATGAAGCGTGAAGAATCAGACAGTGTCTTCGGGGGTTGGATGAGGCCAAGCAGGCGGAAAAAAAGTCACAGCTTTACGGCTGAAGGATGACAAGAAAACCCTGCCTATTGCTGATGTATAGAGTCACCGGGGAGTAGACAGGGCTAATCTCTAGCTCGCTATCCCTGGTAATCAAAGAGGGCGACGTGTGATAGAGAAAAGCACAAGTATGGCTTCTGCAATATATGAGCTGGCGCCGAGAGGGTTGCGGTCACTAATACCTGGCGGTCCAGAGTAAACAATTCATTTCTCTTGGGGAAAAATGTTTTTCTTTTATAAAAACTCTGCCTGTCTGTCGTTATTTTTGACTGACACATTGATAGGAAATATTTTATTTTAATATTTTAAGCATTTTTTATATACGGTCTACATAACCCAACACGTTTATATTTGGTGTTGTACAGAAGGCAATGATAGTTTTGGATACTAAACATTGTTCAGTTTATAAAATGTGCACACAGAATCAAGTGAGAGAAATAAACATGTAGATCTACAAAGACACATCACAAGCTGTTAACTGCCACACAAGCTTCGTACAGTAACACTGACAGATCCATTAATTAACACAAAAGACATATATGCACGCCTGCATGCTTGAGGAGTATATTTTAGGCTCGTGTGCAAAAATCATCCGCCTCGGAAACTTGTACCGGTGAACTAAATAGCTGGTAAGCTTAACAACAGTGTAAACGCGATCCCCTGTCATCTGTAAAGTCTTATGATCATATAACTCTGGGAAGGGTATATAAAACACACTGGTCCTTGAGTTTTTTTTATAGGGTCTCGAATGGGTTATCGAGATAGTTAACGTGTACAGTGGAATGAACAGGCAACCTTTAGATATGTCATCCTCGGGGATTAAGTATTCACCACTCTCTCTGTTACTACCCTTGTAACTCTGACACTAACCTTTCCAACCGTTCAGATGTTTTCTGTTCCTAATGAGGATCCAGTGTGAAGAAATTGACGACACGAATCTCTCTGGACACTAAGATATACATTATTATGACAAACGCCACTAAGATCTCTTCTGGGTGTCTGCTAATACGGCATGGGTAAGAGAAGTTCCGAATTAGAATGTTCTTGAGTGACAAATTGTCAGTGGCCAGAGAGGAGAAAGGCATCGCTAAAGGTTCTCAATTAGTGCGCGGAAAGTGGATTCCGTGGGCCTGCAGGAAATCACGCCCTCTAGTACTATATGCCCTGTAAGCGTGAGTAGACTACCGCTGCCAAACAAATAAACAATCAGTGTTCAAAAGGATTTTGGTGCTGACATAACTGGTGCACGTGTGAATCTGTGAGAGGCTAAAATATTAACACGTTTTATTAAGCGAGGAGAAAACACGTTTTATTAAGCGAGGAGAAAGTCGCTAATTCTCGCGTAGTGCTGCACAACTGTTGTTACGTAGAATTCGGAATAAGATATTTAAGAGGGATTAAATGAGTGCTACGTGATGTAAGATGTGTGATGTCAGAAGTGGGACTCTGATTACTGCTCGCGCAGTGTATGTGTCCGAATTGGGACCTGATTACTGCACGGGCAGAGGAGGTGTCAGAAGTGCTATCCTGAAAGACAGTACAGGTGTATAGGTACGGGATGGTATATATTCCCCCGCTACACCAGCTAATTCTCCAGTAGCGCTGGACAACTCTTGTTACGTACAACACGGAAATGAAGATATTTAACAGTGATTAACTGTGTGTTACTTGATGTAAGAAATGTAATGTCAGAAATGGGACCCTGATTACTGCCTGCGCAAGGGACATGTCGAAAGTGGGATCCTGATTACTGCCCGCGCAGAGGACGTGGCAGAGGTGGAATCCTGACATTCTGATTACTACCCGTGCAGAGGTGGTGACAGAAGTGGGATCATGATTACTGCCCGTGCAGAGGACGTGGCAGAGGTGGAGTCCTGACATTCTGATTACTACCCGTGCAGAGGTGGTGACAGAAGTGGGATCATGATTACTGCCCGTGCAGAGGACGTGGCAGAGGTGGAGTCCTGACATTCTGATTACTACCCGTGCAGAGGTGGTGACAGAAGTGGGATCATGATTACTGCCCGCGCAGAGGACGTGGCAGAGGTGGAGTCCTGACATTCTGATTACTACCCGTGCAGAAGTGGTGACAGAAGTGGGATCATGATTACTGCCCGCGCAGAGGACGTGGCAGAGGTGGAATCCTGACATTCTGATTACTACCCGTGCAGAGGTGGTGACAGAAGTGGGATCATGATTACTGCCCGCGCAGAGGACGTGGCAGAGGTGGAGTCCTGACATTCTGATTACTACCCGTGCAGAGGTGGTGACAGAAGTGGGATCATGATTACTGCCCGCGCAGAGGACGTGGCAGAGGTGGAGTCCTGACATTCTGATTACTACCCGTGCAGAAGTGGTGACAGAAGTGGGATCATGATTACTGCCCGTGCAGAGGACGTGGCAGAGGTGGAATCCTGACATTCTGATTACTACCCGTGCAGAGGTGGTGACAGAAGTGGGATCATGATTACTGCCCGTGCAGAGGACGTGGCAGAGGTGGAGTCCTGACATTCTGATTACTACCCGTGCAGAGGTGGTGACAGAAGTGGGATCATGATTACTGCCCGCGCAGAGGACGTGGCAGAGGTGGAGTCCTGACATTCTGATTACTACCCGTGCAGAGGTGGTGACAGAAGTGGGATCATGATTACTGCCCGCGCAGAGGACATAGCAGAGGTGGAATCCTGATTTCTGCCCGCGCAGAGGTGGTGACAGAAGTGTGATCCTCATTATTGCACGCAAAATATAGGCGTCGGAAGGGGGGTCCCAAGTTCCGGATTCGCAATGGTGGAATAAGAAATGGAAACTAACCACAACACGCGCAGTGGAATCAAAAGATAGAAAGAAATGGACAAATGCGGTGAAATAAACCACGGGATTTCACTGAGTTATTGAGCAAGGTTTCTGTTTTACTCGCCTTCATGTCGTAAAGTCAAATGAGGCATTCTGACTGAGGAACCTTTCAGGACCCACCGCTTTCCGTTTGATGTATTATTTCAGCTCTGTCTTTGAAAGCCTGTCTTACTTCAGGGTAAAAACATTCTTCCCGACACAGGCTCTTATCATATCTATCACGTACATGGTATTCAACAACATAGAAGGCGCTGCTTGCCGAGTGTAACCGTCTATCTTGTAGACAGCATTTATACAGACCATCATGTCATGTGTAACATCATAGATGGCGCCACTTATAGTATGAGATCCTTACATATTAACGGGAAAGACGTAATCGTCCGTGACTTTTGAATCACAATCTGTTCGCTTTAGGTCTGTAATGCTCGTCATTTTTCTCGTCAGGCAGCCATGCTAATTACATCAGCATGATGCCTTTATGAACAGTTGCAATTAAAGCGCAACTGAGATACTTGTTTAATTGTTATTTGACCTGGAACTCATTCACGGACTACGAATTTGAACGTTGATATGGAATTCATGCCTGGAATATTCATTGTCTGCCCGGCACCATTGAAAACTGATGACCGCTTCTCTCTTGTGTGTTACCGGCTTTGTTTTCTATTTGTATAATTTCTTACATACCTTTGTCTTTGGGAGCTAGTGGTAAAGGTTTTTTTTAAATGGATCTTGCGATAATCGATTTGGAACGCTCTTTACGGACTATGAATGGTATACGAATGTCGGACATGACGCTTATATTTGTCCCAAGTATAAGAAATGTCACTGACAATAATCCAGGAACATAGTGACGTTACAGGCTTACTGTAACCCATTGCATGTAATCTGGACGTCGTGCTCCACAGATCTCAACAGTTCGTAACGCGGTAAATTATAATGGCTTTAAAAAGTCTAATTCGACGTCTATTTGACGGTATGATAAAAACCAACCAATGCCGTGGTGTCAACAAAATATTGCTAAAGCCAACATTAAGCACAAGGATATCAAAATAAGTTTCTTTTCTCCTCCTGAGCAAATGTTTTGACGCCCAAAGGTTAACAACAAAAGTAAGGTAGCCTTTTTTGTCGTAAGTTAACGTCACAGTTTCTATTTTTTATCCACAAGTAAATTAAACGAATTCCTTAAATTCAACTATGCTACTTTTAAGCTGACAACATATTCCGGAATTCCCCTGTCCTGTCCATATTTACGGGTATGATATCATCAGATCAAATTACTCTTGGCCGGAGGTTTGGAGTTGACATCAGGAAATTGACCCAGGTGAAAAAAATGGGTTTTAGTTCCCACCACATCCCGTGAGATTCATCGATTCAGGAGACACTGCTGACTTTCCGAAAACTCATGGAAGAAAGCAAAACAGATGTAATTCATCTAAGTGACAAAAGGTTTGAACACTTATCCAATTTCGCATGTGCATGGTATGATCTTTAGATTTATATAATAACATAAATTTGAATATGTCGCGTGTATCCCCACGACCCCCACGGATATTGGAGGAATGGCTGGGGTAGGTCGTGAGGAGATTGCGGGAATGGATTTGGTAGGTCATGCGGAGATTGGGAGAATGGACAGGGCAGGTCGTGGGGAGATTCGGAGAATGGATGGGGTAGGTCGTCGGGAGATTGGGGGAATAGATGGGGTAGATGGTGGGGAGATTGAGAGAATGGACAGGGCAGGTCGTGGGGAGATTCGGGGAATGGATGGGGTAGGTCGTGGGGAGATTGGGGGAATAGACGGGGTAGGTCGTGGGGAGATTGAGGGAATAGATGGGGTAGGTCGTGGGGAGATTGGGGGAATGGATGGGGTAGGTCTAATCCATTCCCTTAATATCCCCACCACCTACCCCACGACCTACCCCATTTCGACTTTGCCGCAACCTTATGGTTGTTATATTTTCCAGCAGATAACAGTATATAAGTAGCCCATTGTGGAAACAATGCAACTCATGTCGGTCTTTGAATATCAACTGACATGAGAAATGTGGAGTTTGACCCGAGAAATTGCGTATTGTTACTAGAATATCGTCAATTAAAAGTAGTCAAGAGTAAAAGAGTTCTAAATTTTGCCCAAATCTGAGCGTTTAAAATATTTTCTTCTTTAATCCCGCGCGAAATGAATGCAGTTCTAACTTCTCATGTTTCATGACGGTCGACACCATTGAAAGCTTTTATCAGAATCCCATATAAACATGAAAGATGTGCAAGATCCTAAAGATATAAGTGGTTATACAATGTTACCCTATAATGACCACAATGGTGATTCTCCAAGGAACCAAAAGGAACAGAAAATGGTTGAATTCTGTTCACATGTCACGCCGCATACTGTACCGTATGTATCAAGCTCGTATGCCTTAACGTATAGATCACAATCGCAAGCCGTACCGTTTATATCACGATCACATTCCGTATTGTATATATCACGATCACATTCCGTACTGTATATATCACGATTGCATGCTGTACTGTATATCACGATTGCTTGTTTTAGCGTATATCACACTCACATGCCATACTGTATATCACGATTGCATGCTCTGTCGTACATGCATATCACTTTGTATTTCACGATCGCCCTATCGTATATCACAATCACTTGCCGTAATGTATCACGATCGCATGCCGTTCAGTATATCACGATCGCATGTCGTACAGTATATCACTATTGCATGCCGTACCGTATATCACAATCGTATGACGTAATGTATCACAATAGCATGCCGTACAGTATATCATGGTCGCATGTCGTAATGTATATATCACGATCGCATGCCGTGCCGTATATCACACTCACATGCCATACTGTATATCACGATCGCATGCCCTGTCGTATATATATATAGCACACTTTGTATATCACGATCGCGTGCCCTATTGTATATCACACTCATTTGCAGTACCGTAATGACCGTATATCATGATCTCATGCCGTTCAGTATATCACGATTGCATGTCATACAGTATATCACAATCGCATGTCAGTATATCACGATAGCATGCCGTCGAGTATATCACGATAGCATGCCGTACAGTATATGACGATAGCATACCGTACAGTATATCACACTCGCATGCACTGCATATGACACTTTGCATATCACGATAGCATGCCGTTCCGTATATCACGCTCACATGCCGGAACCGCCATGATCGTATATCACGATCACATGTCGTACCGCCATGATCGTATATCACGATCACATGTCGTACAGCCATGATCGTATATCACGCTCACATGCCGTACCGCCATGATCGTATATCACGATCACATGTCGTACCGCCATGATCGTATATCACGATCACATGTCGTGCCGCCATGATGGTATATCACACTCACATGCCGTACCGCCATGATCGTATATCACGATCACATGTCGTACAGTGTATCAGGATCACATGCCGCACAGGATATCACACTCACATGCCGTGCTGTATATCACGGAGGCAAATCGTATCGTGTATCATGATCACGGTCTAAATTCGAAGTCATAAATTTTAATTATGAATTAATGACGCTCAATACCCAATGCTTCTCATCTGCTGGTAACTACTGATGCATACACAATAAAGAAGGTCATTTCAAAAAGCAAAAAAAAAGACTTTTTAATACGTCCAATTTTCAGCACACATGTTCTGTACGTCAAAAAAACAGGTCAATAAAATCGCTGACCGAAACTACATCCTGATCTGTTTACATCATTTGTATACATTCTAAGAGGGTGGCGAGCATTGTGGAGTCACCAGCCTGGGGGAAACCCACACCCACCCGCATGTTGCTGACAGACTTCTCTATCATTTGTGTACGTTATAAGAGAGTGGTAAGCATTGTGGAGTCACGTACCAGGGGAAACCCACAACCACCCGCATGTTGCTGATAGGCCTTTCCATCATTTGTGTACATTATAAGAGAGTGGCAAGCATTGTGGACTCACGTGCCAGGGGAAACCCACAACCACCCGCATGTTGCCTTCAGACCTTAACATCATTTGTGTACATTATAAAAGGGTGGCAAGCATTGTGGAGTCACCAGCCCAGGGGAAACCCACACCCACCCGCATGTTGCTGACAGACTTCTCCATCATTTGTGTACATTACAAGAGGTTGGCGAGCATTGTGGAGTCTCGAGCCCGGGGGAAACCCACAGCCACCCGCACGTAGTCACCCTTGTCTCTGAACTCGGTGTATAAATCAGCCAATATCACCTCTTGTTGCGGAAACAGACTTTCTTTTTTTAAAAGATGTGTCAATTTCCTGATACTAATTCCAAACCTTCGGTGACACAGGAGTGATTTTGATCAAACCGTCGGTGACACAGGAGTAAATTTGATCAAGCCGTCGGTGACACAGGAGTAATTTTGATCAAATCGTTGGTGACACAGGAGTAATTTTGATCAAACCGTCGGTGACACAGGAGTAATTTGGATCTGATGATATATCATCATTAAACAGCACATTGGAATTCCGGTATATGCTGTCTACCTAAACGCAGCGTAATTTAATTTGATGAATAAGTTGTGATTTACAATAGCAGATATAAAAATCATTACCTTTGCTTGATTTACCCCTGTCCAGCTCTTCCTGGAACAGCAAGCGGTGTACGTCAAGATACTTGCCAACTACGTCTAATTATAAAATGTACCGAGTTCAAAATGCAAGAGCCTCGCTGGCTCAGAGATTTAAAGCTCTGGTTAGCTTCGACAATTTTGCAGTCCTCGACTAGACTATGCAAAATTAAGAGCGAAATTTTACAAGAAATATGTTTGAAGTTAGCTCCCAGTTCTGAGTTCGATATTCAGCTTTGAATATGGAACCAGGAACCGGAAACTGGGAGATATGTTCACATCTGAATGTCGAACCGGCAAAACGGAACTGGGAGATATGTTCACATCTTAATATCGAACCGGCAACCGGGAACTGGGAGATATGTTCACACCTGAATGTCGAACCGGCAAATCGGAACTGGGAGATATGTTCACATCTTAATATCGAACCGGCAACCGGGAACTGGGAGATATGTTCACATCTGAATGTCGAACCGGGAAACGTGAACTGGGAGATATGTTCACATCTGAATGTCGAACCGGGAAATGGGAGATATGTTCACATCTGAATGTCGAGCCAGGAACCGGGAACTGGGAGACATGTTCACATCTGAATGTCGAACCGGGAACCGGATACTGGGAGATATGTTCACATCTGAGTGTCGAACCGGGAACTGGGAGATATGTTCACTCTGAATGTCGAACCTGGAATTGAGAGATATGTTCACATCTGAATGTCGAACCTGGAACTTGGGACTGAGGGGATATGTTCACTCTGAATGTCGATCTGGGAACTGTGAACTGGAAACTGACAGATATGTTCACATCTGAATGTCGAACCGGGACAAGGGAACTGGGAGATATGTTCGCATCTGAATGTCGAACCGGGAACCGGATACTGGGAGATATGTTCACATCTGAATGTCGAACCGGGAAATGGGAGATATGTTCACATCTGAATGTCGAACAGGCAACAGGGAACTGGAAGATGTGTTTACATCTGAATGTCGATCCGGGAAATGGGAGATATGTTCACATCTGAATGTCGAACCTGGAACAGGGAATTGAGGGGACATGTTTACTCTGAATGTCGAACCGGGAACTGGGAACTGGGAGATATGTTCACATCAGAATGTCGAACCTGGAACAGGGAATTGAGGGGATATGTTCACTCTGAATGTCGAACCGGGAACTGGGAACTGGGAGATATGTTCACATCTGAATGTCGAACCGGGACAAGGGAACTGGGAGATATGTTCACTCTGAATGTCGAACCAGGAACTGGGAACTGGGAGATATGTTCACATCTGAATGTCGAACCGGGACAAGGGAACTGGGAGATATGTTCATTCTGAATGTCGAACCGGGAACTTGGAACTGGGAGATATGTTCACATCTGAATATCGAACCGGGACAAGGGAACTGAGAGATATGTTCACATCTGAATGTCGAACCGGGAACTGGGAACTGAGAGATATGTTCACATCTGAATGTCGAACCGGGACAAGGGAACTGGGAGATATGTTCACATCTGAATGTCGAACCAGGAACTGGGAACTGGGAAATAATTTCACTCACATAAGTCTTGGAAGATTCTTTAGTCAGCAGGCCTCGTCTGTCTTTATTAACAAAGAAACCTTACTAAAGAAATCCTTTGATTTGTTTGACGTCTCCGGGCTAGATATATCTCTCCTTATTCTCCGCTGCGAGGCTTTCACTTTGGACGCCACTACTGCGGACGCAGTTAGTAAGATCCTCTTTTACGTGCAGTAACTAATATCCTACTTTTCTACGCCCTAATTAGGATTCCACTTACGACACATCCAATTAAGCACAACTCCTAACCCCATGTACGCTTCTGTGACATCAGTCAGTGTGATTTTATTCTTATTCAATCAAAGGTGTTAATACTTTAGCTTGTCACGGATTCACCTCAATTATACCTCCTCCAATTATACCTCCTCCAAAATCCCGTTTGGCATTTAGAGAAGCTGGCTAATTGTTTATTTATTTGGCACCCGTAGTCTACTCACGCTTACAGCGCATATTTTACAAGGCGGAGTTATTTCCTCCGGGTACGCGCAATCCACTTTTTGCTCACTAATTGATAACACTTAGCCATAGATTTGTTCCTCTCTGGAAGCCGACAGTTTGTCTCTCTAGAACATATCTAATTCGGAACTATTACCCTTGGCGTATTAGCAGACACCCAGGAGAGATCTCAGTGGCCTTTGTCATAATAATGTATATCTCAGCGCCCAGAGAGATTCGTGTCGTCGATTTATTCACACTGGATCCCCATTATGAACAGAAAACATCGCAACGGCTGAAAAGGAAAGCGTTATAGTTACACGGACATAGTAATTGAGACTATGGAATGCTTAATCCCCGAGGATGACACATCTGAAGGTCGTCTGTTTACTCAAATTGTAAATATTAACTATCTCCCAGTACAGTCGAGACGTTATGACATTGTCGCCGTAAAAATAGCTCCAGGACCTGTATGCTTTAGAATATAATAAGACGTAGAGCAAAGAGAGTGAAACCAGAGCAGTGACAGCAGTGTGACGGCTGGCAAATGGTCACACGTAACCGGTGAAATATGGTCTCTTGTGAATTTACCTCAGTCTGGGTTTTATTCTTACTGTTCATGTAAATGCATAAATAGTAGCAAATTACACGCTCCCTAGCACCATGGCTTAAGCAGAATTAGGTTAAAAAATGTAGTGATGTTAATTGCAGCTTTCCCAGAAATATAATAGTAGAGTTTGCTGATGGAGCCCGCTTGCGTTTACATCATTATAGAGAAAACCAGCTGTTTTGTTCACCGTCACAAGCTTCCTCAGCGGACGATGCCATACGTACGCAAAACCGAATGATTATTGTTTGTGTGCAGTAACTAATATCGGTCAACCATCTTATACGAAGTTTGTCTGATAGTAAGGAGCTTATGAGACATCTTGACATCGTGTTTGTTACTCTTCACTTCATTATGAGTGTTGAAGAGTAATGGTTTGGCCAATATCAAATTATAACGGTTTCGGGAGAAGATATCTGCACTTTCCAATGGAAACCTCTGTCCTCCCAAAATACGACAGATTTCAATATCTCTGTAAAAAGAAAAGATTTTCATACAAGAGAAAATAATTGCTTACTCCGGCCGCATCATGCAACAGCCACAACCCTCTCGCCAACAGTCAGTATATTGCACAGTGATTCTCTTTCATACTGAGTGATACTGAGGAATACTGAGTTAGAGAGGTATGAATTAGCCTTGTCTGATCTCCAGTGACTACACATCAGTCATAGACGGGATTAGCCTTGTCTGATCTCTAGTGACTACACATCAGTCATAGACGGGATTAGGTTTGTCTGATCCCCAGTGACTACACATCAGTCATAGACGGGATTAGGTTTGTCTGATCTCCAGTGACTACACATCAGCAATAAACGGGATTAGCCTTGTCTGATCTCCAGTGACTAGACATCAGTCATAAAAGGGATTAGGTTTGTCTGATCTCCAGTGACTACACATCAGTCATAGACGGGATTAGGTTTGTCTGATCTCCAGTGACTACACATCAGTCATAGACGGGATTAGGTTTGTCTGATCTCCAGTGACTAGACATCAGCAATAAACGGGATTAGCCTTGTCTGATCTCCAGTGACTAGACATCAGTCATAGACGGGATTGTCTTGTTATCCTTCGGCCGTAGAACTGAGACTTTTTCCGCCTACTTCACCTCATCTTACCCCCGAAGCCGCTCTCTGACTTTTTACGCTTCATTCTTGGGTGTTAATATCATGGACGGCGGGAAATGTATTCTTCCGCGCCGTCAAAGCTGCGATTGTCAATTCACCGCCATTAATTTCAAAATCCTTTGAACACAGACTGAAAGAAGTTGGGGTTGAATGAAGAATGTCTCTCAACCAAACTGAGTAGGCCTATCCTATAAAAGGAGATTAAAACTCACCCAGGCAAACAGATCTCGATGTTTTCGCCAAGAGCCATTTTACTGCCTTCAATTTAGAATGTGCCCCAGTCAACAACGAAACTACATTTATTTCCAAACATCACACTGTCCTCACTTTGTCTGATTAACTTTTCTACAAGTTTTTATTCTTTACATCGACAGAAAGAAACCCCACAGAAAACGTATTTGAAGTTTTCATTTTAACTGGGTCAAAAACCTAAATAAACGCCAAATTAATCTGGATTTCCAAAAGGAACTTGTGACAAAGCTTTGGCCGGTCTGGACGTGAAAGGAGAAAAAGTATTTATATACTTTGTGGGTCAGGTTTTTGATTGGCAGTGTAGGCCTAACATGTCAAGAAAATAGCAAATATGAGTGAATGTTTGCCTACTTGTACCTGACGAACGAGGTGATTGATTTATTGATTGGTTTCTGTGACTAATATACCTATACTATATGACAAGGCTTGTACAGAAAGCCGACTCGCCCCCTGCCGCGGCTCTCTCCTTATTGACTCAAACTGACACCGATGTGATAACTCAAAATTAAATCAGGGATTCTCAGAGAGGAAAGCGGTAATCGTGATTTGTAAGTCACCTATAATTTACCTGTCACACTGTGGATAAGTCACTGTTTGTTTGTTAGTCACCTATAATTTATCTGATTCGTTGTGGATTTTCTGCTTCCTGTAAAATTATCCCTTTGTCTTTGATTCGCTGTCATTTCGGATCAGCGTTGACAGAAATTCGAGACGACAGTCCTGATTCATGTTTATAATTGCGGAAGCGGATCCTATATAACGTGTCCATCATCATTACATCATCAACTGTCTCAAGGAAAAGTACAGAAGCCAACCAGCGCAGAACACAGGGGGTGGGGTGGGGGTGGGGGCAAATGTAAGGTTATATGTGTTCATCGTAAATAATTCATTCTGCTGTTATTCACGGCGTAACTCTGAAGAGTTCATGGCTACCACGCAAATAATTTTTCTTCAACTTCCAGGCGTTCAGCAACATTTTCAGTTACCAGTTATAGGCCTATGCAGTTATACGGCTGTCTACATGTAGCTAGGAGAGCAGACTGTGTGCCTTTTCTCAGAAGACAACTAAAATCTTGATCAACAGTTATGTGCCCGCACACGTGATCTAACCCCCGTTTCCTCACGTCAGAAACATTCGACACTGTGTTACCCTGACTTGCTGATATTTACAGACCCAGAGAGTTGACTCTTCGAACATGGTGTTCTAACCACAGATTTCATAATTCCTTCTTCACTTTTCAGAATTGTAAAAATATACCGTAGCTATAGTATGTTCGAAAATGGATGCTTCGGTCTTTTCTCGTATATATAATAAGGTACCTCTCTTGCCAAATTTTTAATACTGGTCAAAGGTAGGCATTCTATTGTTCAGCTCTACTTTTCCGATGACGATTGTAGTCATGTATTCCCAGAAAACACATTATTTACTACATCACATTATTTAATACATTATCTTTATACAATTTATTTGATTGATGCTTTACGCCGTACTCAAAAATATCTCACTTATACGACGGTGACCAGCATTATGGTGGGAGTAAGCCGAGCAGAGCACGGAGGACACCCATGGCCTTATCTTTTAACAATGAGGTTCAACATTGTACATTTATATTTAGTACATGCCCAATTCACATACAGCTTTAATCTGCGTTTCACATTTCCGCTTATGTACCATGTCTGACATAGATTGTTTTCTGTAAATGTTACTGCACGCCTGCGGGAGAGCATTTGTCCTGTTTTTTACTTGGGCAATTTTGCGAGAAAATTGTTTCGCTGGAAAGTTTTAAAACCCTGGCTGACGCCATTATGGATTGTGCGGTTGTGATTGATTGTGTTTTAAATTAACACCAGAGGGCCTTATCATTACCTCAACTGAGGTCCTCAATTTATAACATGGTCCGACTAAATGGCGAGTAAATCTTCGGAGCAGTCACAAACCTGACAGCGCACCTGTGTATTAACCCTTGGATTTTTGTGTTGACATTTCCTCTCCAAATTGTTTGAGCAGAAGTCAAATGGAGAGCTAAAATCGACCATTTATCATTCTGGATCCTCACAGAATCACCTGTAGTGGTCATTATATGGGTTAACATTGTATAACCAGTTATATGTTTAGAATCTTTCATATCATTCGACCTTCTATGTCCGAGATGATGATAATAGCTTGAGATAGATACGACTATATCCGCCATTAATGAGGCATGAGAAGCTAGAAGAAGACCAATGATTTCAACACCGCATTTTGCACAGGATTTGAGGAGAATTATGAATGGTTTGAACGCTAACATAATACCTCTCCTTGCAACAGAACCAAATTGCTTCATTAGAAAAACTAGTTTTTCAATTTCCACTCGACATGAATTTATTATCAGCCTTGTGTAAAGTCATCAACCTTGATAACTTATAAATAACACAGCATCACTCAGCCAGGAAAACTGATCATTTTTACTTGAAGAGGTCACTGTAAAAATGTGGAATTTCTAATATAAAAACGCTGTCGTTAGATATGTGAGCGGTACGAGTTGTCGCCTTTCCACAATCAGGTAGGTCTATACATTAACCGCACAATGGCGAGTCGGGTCCAAGCTGTATAAATCACTGCTCCCTTACAATGGACGAGTAATGTATGGTAAAACGTCACCAGTTTGCCCACAAAGCGGAAAGGCGAGAATGGACAACACGCATAGCGGGCTCCATTACTTATTATTCTCTCGCCGGTTCTGCTACGTCGAAGGGCGTTGATTTACCTTGTGGACTCCACTCATGTATTAGCCTGAATGCCGTCTTATACATAAAGAAGTTCTTGAACACAAAGCCCCTGGTGTCAGAAAACACGTAATTAATATTCCAGACAGACTCAGGTTACATGATGGCCAACCATATAATATAGGGGCGACTTTGATATATGAAATTTGAGGCTAACGTATAACTGTTCGTGAAAATATGTACATTTGTGATATCGTTGAATTAACACGTGAGACAGATACAGGCCACATAAAATAATAGTGGTAATCGAACTCATTGTAAATTAATGTTCCTGGAACCTCACAACTAATGGGGGGGGGGGGGGGGGGCAAAAAGCCTTGACCTTACGTGGACCTTGTTTATTTATTTGTGTAAAGGGACAGTATGTTGGTACCAAGGCGAACTCACATTTCTTCCCTTATATATGGTCTGTCAGTGTTTATTTCTGCATGTTTGTGTTTCACGTTGTCTATAACAATATTTCAAAGAAATCAAGACAGTATTTCCTTCTATCCCCTCTCTCTTCTATGTCATCATGAAATGAACGCCAAAACAAAGTTTTATATGGCCGCTATTTTTTTCTGCGATTAAGATTCATGGGAGCATTATCGCATGACGTCAGGATTACATCCACTGAGTTACGGGTAGCTAATAAAAGTCATGAATCTAAGCTAACCTCATTTTCTTTTCCTACAGCTGTGACGAGAACCAGCGCCGGGGAGGACAATCCGAATTTATGGCTGTCTAATATTTGGGCCGGAGGCAAGACAGGCTTTCAGAGATAGAGCTGAAATAATGCATCAGACGAAGAGTTGTGGGCCCTGGAGGGCTCTTCAGTCAACAGGCCTCTTTTGTGTTTACTGTGTGGAAACGCGGAACACAGAAACCTTACCCAGAGCTCTCTGGAATTCTCCATTTGTTTCTCTGTTTCTGCTCTCCTTGGACTATGAGGTGCGTTCTGTATAACTAGCTTTCCACTGTCGACGCCACCACTAAGTAATTAGGATTCCACCTGCGTCAACTAGTGTGCACATGCAGTAGTTAGAAGCCCATTTTAGACAAGTGCACTACTTTTGCAGTGATCAGCATGCCATTTCCGGCATTTCCGCTACCCTTGCAGTACTTAGAATGCAACTTCCGACACCTCTGCTCTGCGCGCCGTACTTAGGATTCAATTTCCGACACCTCTTTGCTGTGATTAGGATCCCACTTACGACCTATCCAATGCACATCCCACTCTTTACACCAATTAACAAGAAGGTAATCTATGTTTTATGTTAAGTCATCTATAATTTACCTGGTACATTGTGTACAAGTCCCTGTTTGTTTGTAAGCCACCTATAATGTACCTGGCACACTGTTGACAAGCCCCTGCGCTTTATAAGTCACCTATAATTTACCTGGCACACTGTGAATAAGTCACTGCGCTTTATAAGTCATCTATAATTTACCTGGTACACTGTTGATAAGTCACTGCGTTTTGTAAGTCACCTGTAATTTACCTGGCACACTATGAATAAGTCACTGTGCTTTGTAAGTCACCTATAATTTACCTTGCATACTGTGAGTCAGTCACTGCGCTTTATAAGTCACCGGTAATTAACTGTTGACAGAAACGCGAGACGACAGTCTGAGAGAATTCCTGATTCATGTCTCTCATTGCTGAAGCGGTTCCCATAGAACGTGTTCACCATTACATTATCAACTGTTCCTAGGAAAAGTACGGACACCAACCAGCGCCAAACGGGGGAGCAAATATAAGGGGATCTATGTTCGGTTATAAAAATACTTATAGAACTGTCTCACGGTAGTATGCAGGATAAGATCTCTATAACACAAGTAAATATTAAAGCTATTAATATCCGCAGATCTGTGTACATGTTGATCAAAAGGACAATACCAACGGTCTAAAGGCATAAGTACCTTTAGAAAATCCGAAAAAACTACGTGCATGGTAAGTAATGTCCTCCACGCTTCTACGATGCAACTGAAGAACTCAAGTCTACCAAGCATTCCAAGTATGAATTTATGTTTTATTACAGAGAAGAAAATCCATTAAAGGAAATTTCTTCATGGTAAATAATTCAGTTAAGCATCTTCGGTAACCATTTATAGGCCTATGCAGTTATACGGATATCTAGCTAGAAGAGCAGATTTATTAATTATTTATTTGATTGGTGTTTTACGCCATACACAAGAATATTTCACTTATACGACGGCGGCCAGCATTATGGTGGGTGGAAACCGGGCAGAGCCCGGGGGAAACCCACGACCATCCGCATGTTGTTGGCAGACCTTCCTACTTACGGCCGGAGAGGAAGACAGCATGAGCTGGACTTGAACTCACAGCGACCGCATTGGTGAGAGACTGCGCTGGCCCCCACGAGCCGATTGACTGCTTTCTCTCAGAAGACGACCAGATTGTTGACACTGCGGCGTCCTGGCTGATTGCCTGATATTTGCAGAGCCACAAGGCATGTGACTGTCCGAACTTTGTAATTTAAATTCCGAAACCATGGATTTCTTAATTAGTTTTTTAAAGTTTCATAAACCAGAAAACAACAGTCAAAAAGCACTCTTGCTTGACCTCACATTATATACTGTATTATCTTTTCACAAGGAAGTTCAACATTGTGTATTTATATTTCGCACATGTAAATCTCGCCCACACGTTCAGCCCGCGATTTGCGGCTATCCACTTCCAACTTTACATACTGTGTTTGACACAGAACTTTATAGTTTTTATATCGAAATGCTGTGGCACGAGAGCAAGCTAGGTCAGAGTATAACAAACCAGGCAAAAATTCAATTTCTTTAAATGTTACTGCACGCCCGCGAGAGCGCGTTTGTCCTGTTTTTCACGTGGACATTTTTGAGAGAAAATTGTTTTGCTGGAGAGTTTTAACCCCCGGCTGGTGCTATTACGGAAACTGTCGTTGCGATTGATTGTGTTTTAAATTATCACCAGAAGGAATTATCATCACATCGGATGAGGCCCCCATTTATAGCAGGATACAAGCCTTACAGCGCACCCTGTGTATTAACGCCTGGAAACTTTGCTTGGTATTTTCTCTCCAAATTGTTTAAACAGAAGTCAGATGGAGAGTTGAAATCAACCATCTTTCGTTTCGCATCGTCAAACCGTTCGCGTCATTATATAGGGTAACATTGTATAACCAATTGTATGTTTAGAATCTTTTATATCATTCGTTCTTCTTTGTACAATATCATGATAATGGCTTGTTGTAGATACGACTATATCCATCATTAATGATGCATGAGAAGCTAGAAGTAGAGTTTATAGAAGACCAGTGATTTCAACACCGCATTTTGCACAGGATTTGAGGAGAATTATGAATGGTTTGAACGCTGACATAATACCTCTCCTTGTAACAGGACCAAATTACTTCATTAGGAAAACTAGTTTTTCAATTTCCACTCGGCTTGAATTCATTATCGACCTTGTGTAAAGTCATCAGGTGTCCATGATAACTCATAAATAACACAGTATTACCTCAGCGAGGAAACTACTCTTAATTCAAGATATTCTACAGTTTTGCGAAGACTCGGATAAAACATAGAAATAGCCAGTTTGATGGAAAGTGTGATGCAGGTTGTGACCTTTGCATTTCTGTGTTGTCAAAGGTATAGCTGATCACCACACCACATCCACCTGGGAAGTTGGACTTCAAATTCTTTGAACAACTGTTGCTTTCTTGTTTCTTTCAGGATCCAATCCTCAGAAAGTCTACAGCGTCTCTGGGCTCGGTGTATAAATGAAAGAATCTCACCTTATGTGCGGAATCGTAACCCTGCTTTTTCGGAAGAGTCAATTTCCTGATATCAACTCCAGTCCTCCGGTAAAACGGGAGTAATTTGTATTTGAGGGTTTTCCATCATTGACCATGGACAGGCCAGGAGCATGACACAATCTGTTGTCAGCTTAAGAGCAGCAAGATTTAGTTTCATCAATCCGTTTAATTTAATTGTGATTTACAGTAGCAGATATAATTAAAGCTGTTAGATTCCTTAGACCCAATTGAATGTCAAATAAGAAAGCGCTATGAAAGTAATGCAATGAACTAAATTGCCATGATCGGAAAAAGTAAGCTTTGGAAAACATCTGTTTTACCAAAAGATGTTAACACACGTAACGACGAACAGCTTTATTCAACTGTCGAAGTTCACAGACAAATATGGACAATTCAACACTTTCAGCCTGCATGTACAAATTGTAACAGTATTTACAAAACATGCAACATGGAGAAAGAGCATGACAAAATGAAAATAATCAACTGGGTTTGAACCTCACACTACCAGATATCATTTACACTGCGTCTAGTGTTGAAAACCACCACAACGTCTTCATCGAGTAAGGGCTCAATTCAGTTTTGAGAGCGGCCGAGGACAGAGTGTATGTAGGTGACAGGAAATGTTAGGAGACTATAAAGATATGAAATTTTGGTCTAAATAGTTAAAGATTGTGTGTTCTTTTCTTTGAAAATGATCATCAGTCCAAAGCCATGCCGCACAGTTTCGCATGGTCTTTTCTTTGCGGCGTCTCTTCCTTCCGGGCACGTAAGGTCTAGACCTGAATAGAAACTGGAAACCGCGAAATTTCTTTAACGGTTAAATTTGACCTAATAAGAGTAACATGTTTTGGGCTCGTCATGACTCAAGATACATGTGTGGATTGACATTTTTGGTATATTTCGCCATGGCTTTGAAAGAAGGGGGTATGGGGGAATGCAGTCGGGATTGTTGAGGATTACCCATGATGCATTGTGAACAGGGCTGGCTTTGCGTGCAAACATTCAAAGTTGTCCGTTGATTGGTGTGGAGAGGAGCGAGAGTTGTTTATTTCTCGGTTTGAGCAAGAGGTGGCCAACCTGTACGGTAGGTTACCTACAGCACACAGTACACAGTTACGTCCATCGTGGATGTTAAATGCACAGGCTTACATTTCTATTTCGGAAATAGGATGGTGTCATTTAAATATTTCTAGCGAGAAAACTATAAATCGTGGCTCAAATTCGTTGGCATGCACCAGAAACTATATGTCTTAGGTTACAATTTGGTGAAGCCTCAGATCAGATTTGTAGCTTTCGTAGTTTTTGAGGCCATTGAAATTACCTGACTAAAAAAAGGTTTTGACCATATCTCAAAAAGTTACAAAGATAGGCAAAATCAGAAAGCAGATTCGGGATACATTAAAACATTATCAAACTTTGACACTGTTTATGACATCATAAGCTCAACCAATGGCAAACGTCCAAAGTTTTTCAGTGCATGTCAAACTTGGTCTATCTGGGATCACGCTACAAATATATTAAATTCCAAAAGAGTCCGTTTGTTGGTTCTTGAGAGGAAGAATTTTAAAGGTTTTGATTAAAATTCAGATGGCCGAACATGTCGCGTCACCAAACTTAACCAAAAACGGCCAAAGTTTGCATGGCGACCTTGTTCCTTAAATCACCAAATTTGAACAACATCCAATAAAAACTTTTCTTTTCACAGCTTTCAAAAATACGAAAGAAAAATAATGAAAATTTAAACTTCAATAGGTGTCCCAGAACAGATAGCTGTGTTACATAAAAGTGTTTAAGCTAGTTTAATTTAATGTGTATTGCACCAAAACTACATAAAAAAACGAACGAACAACTGTACGAACAACTGTCAGTTTACCTGAGTTAGGGTTTTCCCTAACTGTTCATGTAAATGCTTCAAATTCGCAGTGTACCTCCCCCCCCCCCCCCCCCCCAAGCACACAACCACAGCTGGTGTGTTTTCAAGTCCAGATCTTACCGGACCAAGCAGCGGTTTAACGCCAGGTTATTTGACATGTTATTGTTTTGACAGCTGTTGTGTTTTCCAGTCCAGATCTTCCTGGACCAAACAGCGGTTTAACGTCTAGTTATTTGACATGTTGTTGTGTTGACAGCTGTTGTGTTTTCCAGTCCAGACATTGCTGGATCAAGCAGCGGCTTAACATCAAGTTATTTGACATGTTATTGTTTTGACAGCCGTTGTGTTTTCCAGTCGAGACATTACTGGACCAAGCAGCGGTTTAACATCAAGTTATATGACATGTTGTTGTTTTGACAGCTGTTGTGTTTTCCAGTCCAGATCTTACTGGACCAAGCAGCGGTTTAACGTCAAGTTATTTGACGTGTTGTTGTTTTGACAGCCGTTGTGTTTTCCAGTCCAGATCTTACTGGACCAAGCAGCGGTTTAACAAGTTATTTGACGTGTTGTTGTTTTGACAGCTGTTGTGTTTTCCAGTCCAGACATTGCTGGACAAAGCAGCGGTTTAACGTCAAGTTATTTGACATGCACCTCTTTGTGTAAAACACAAGTATCTACACGTCCAAAATCCGGGAGGCTCGCTCGTTCAAACGGTTGAAGAGTTGGCTCTGTGAGGAATCCTTCTTCCGACACCTAGTCCACGTGCAGTAATTAGGATCCTTTTTCCGACACCACGTCCACGTGCAGTAATTAGGATCCTTTTTCCGACACCACGTCCACGTGCAGTAATTACTAGCCCTCGGACGGGATCGACGATTTATGCCAGCTTTGCAGTTTTCAGACTTTACGTGTATGGCGAGGAAAAATCGCAAAATTATGCAGCAGGCACCACCAGATAGCAAAAAATGTGCTTTTTTCAGCCTATAGTGCCATGTTTTTAAGTTTTCTTCTCCTTTAATATCACAAGAACTGCAGCAATATCGACATATTCCATAAAGACGTATACTCTGGAGGAACTATTGTAAAAACTTTCCTCAACTTTTGAGTCTTTCCTCAAATAGCCTTCCCGACACACTGACATGCCACAACTTAACATAACACTGGATTCCAAAAATGATTCAAGTCCCCTGGATAGCTCGCTATATTACAGGATCAAAAAGCTGTACCACCAAACGTGTATCCACTCTCATAACGAACGCACTTTAAGAAATACAGTAGTTTTGAAACCGCTACTGTCGTGCACTTGCCAAAATTTAAGACGTCAACTGTATGTGGATACTTAAAAACTCTAAACGTCTCATTGAAGAACTAGACGCTCGAAGACAAGTATAGTATATGAACATATTTACTTGGAATTTCTCCACTCTCTATACTACGATTCCTCACACAGATGTAATAGATAGAATTTCGTCACTAATTGTTTCGGAGTTTAATCAAATCGGTCACCGCTATATTGCGTCAGAGACAACAAATCCTTGAGTTCCACTACATACAAGGGTTACCATTCACGGGATGTTTCCATGTTCATTGAGTTGCTTGAATTTCTCATCAATAACATTTATTTGAAATTCGTGGAAACCATATATGAACAGTGTATAGGCATTCTGATGGGTAGAAATTCTGCCCCCTTTTGGTTGACCTATACCTGTTCTCATATGAATAATATATGCAGAAACTATTAAGGAGTAATCCTCACCAGGCCCGATCTTTCTCTGCCACGAAAAGGTAAATTGATGATCTGCTGGCTTTAAACAATCCATATATACCAAAGGCTGTGAAAGAGATTTACCCACCTTCGCCGGAGTTAAAGGAAACCACAGACTGTACAGATGCTTCATGCTAGCTGGACCTATATTCGTACAAAGACCAAAACGGTTTAGTCTCTCCTAGACTTTATTACAAGAGGGATAGTTTCGCTTTTTACATTGTAAATTATTCGAAGTTGGATAGCAATATACCCAAGTACTGCATATGGCGTGTACATGTCTCGCCTTGTACCATTTGTTAGATCCTGTGTGTTGTGTGACGATTTCAATCAACGTCACAAATTATCACGGCAAAAGCTGGTGTGTCAAGGTTATTCCAGTAAACACCTTCACTCCAAGTTTCTTAGTTTTACAATGAGTATAATTCTCTTGTTAGTAAATATGGACAGACCGCCCAGAATCTCTAGCGCTCTGCTTCATGATTGTCTAATTCCGCTTAAACCCGGGACAAGGGTTTATCGTGTTAAGTTAGAGTGCCGCATTGAATATATGAACAGTTGAAATCAAAGCGCAACTGAGATACATATTTTGTTATCGACAACTTCTATTCTACCATGGTAGACGATTTGAATACTGATTTCATTCAGTGACCTGGAACATACTTTGCGTCTTTTCAACATGGGCGCTGATAACTTGTCACTCAAGAACATATCTAATTCGGAACTTCTCTTACCCATAGCGTATTAGTAGACACCCAGGAGAGATCTAAGTGGCCTTTGTCATAATAATGTATATCTTAGTGTCCAGAGAGATTCGTGTGGTCAATTTCTTCACACTGGATCTCATTAGGAACAGAAAACATCAGAACAGTTGGAAAGGTTAGCGTCAGAGTTACACGGGTAGTAATAATAGAGACTGTGTAATCTCGATGGCGAATACTTAATCCCCGAGGATGACACACCTGAAGGTTGTATGTTCATTCCACTGTACACGTTAACTATCTCGATAACCCAGTCGAGACGTTATGACATTTTCGCCGTAAAAATAGATCAAGGAACGGTATGTTTTATACACATTTCTCAGAAATATATTATTAGAAGAATTTTCAAATGACGTGAGCTCTCGGTTCCACGGTTATTAAGCAATAATGGACTCGGCTTACATTTACAATCTTAGTAAGCAGCTAGTTCCGTTGGTGGATGGTACATTTTTTGCTATATATACACACAAAACAGAACCGTTGTTACTAGTGTACGGTAACTAATCTACCAACCATCTTGTACGAAGATTTTGAGAGGTAAAAATCAGCTTTGCTGATGTCATGCTTAATACTCTTTACATCCTTCTGTGTTTACTTTCTGAAGAATAATTGAGTGGTGTATTTCTAAGGTCGATATTGACCTGTACAGCTCAGTGCATAAACATGTTAGGGAAATACGCCTACATTTTCCAATAGAAATCTGTGTTCGCCAAAAATACTATAGACTACAATATCTTCTTATTAAAACGTGACTTTTCCATAAGTCAGCAGTATATTGGAAAGACCATGCTTGTGTTTTTCCCTTTCACACAGCCCTCCTTTTGGCTACCAGGGACAGTCAGCTATAAAAGTATTGATTAGCCCTGTCTGGTCTCCGGTGACTCTATACACAGCACTAGTAGAGAGGGTTTTCTTGTCGTCCTTCAGCCGTAAAACGCTGACTTTTTCCGCCTCCTTGAGCCCATGCGACCCCCGAAGCCGCCCCCTGATTCTTTACGCTTTACAATTTAGCGTTATCCATTTAGTATCATGGACAACAAGAAAAGTGTGCACTAATTCCACAATCCTTTGAACATCGGATGATTGCATTTGCCGGAAGTAAGTCCACAGAAAGATGCTGGGGTTGAATGAAGAATGTTCAACTAAACTACATGTACGTATCTTATGAGAGGAGAGTGAAACTTACCCGAGCTACCCATACTCGGCATATTTGCCAAAAGACATTTTGCAGTCCAAAGTCGAGAATTTCACAATTTTCGTAACAATTTTTTCAGCCTTGAATTTAAAAGAGTTTGCCCAAGTCAACAACGAAACTATATTTATTCCAAACATCACACTATCATCACTTGATCTGATTAAATATTCTACAGTTTTATTCCTATTTTTATTTTTTACATCGACAGAAAGAAACCCCACAGAAAACGTATTGGATATTTTTATTTTAACTGGGTCAAAAAACTTAAATAAACACGAAATTAAGCAGGCCTATCTGGATTTGCAAAAGGAACTTGTGACAAAGCTCTGGTTGATCTGGACGTGAGGAAGAAAAAGGTGAGTGAATGGTTTGCCTACTTGTTCCTACTTGTTCCGAGGTGATTGATTTATTGATTGGTTTCTGTGACTAATATACCTATCCTATATGACAAGGCTTGTACAGAAAGCCGACTCGCCCCCTGACTCGTTGTGGATTTTGTGCGCCCTATAAAACAATCCCTTTGTCTTTGATTTGCTGTCATTTCTGATCAACGTTGACTGATCAATGATGATAATTGCGGATGCGGATCCTATATAACGTGTCCATCATCATTACATCATCAACTGTCTCAAGGAAAAGTACGGAAGCCAACCAGAGCCGGGGTGGGGGGGTGTAATATGAGGTCATAAGTGTTCGGTTATAAAAATACATATAGAACTGGCTGGCTATAGCATGGGATTAGATTCCTATACCAGAACTAAACTGTACACATTAAGGCTAAAGTACCCACAAATCTCTATACATCTTAATCAGAAGGACAAGACTAATGGTCTAAATGCATAAGTCCCGTCAGAAAATTCGAAGGAACTACTTCATACAGTATGAATTTATGTTACATTATTTCCTCATGTCAGAAGAACTCGGCACGGCGGTGTCCTGATTGGCTGATATTTAAACACCCACATTTTATATCACTCTTCGAACTTGGTGTAGTATGTTCGAAAAAAGGATGCTTCGGCCTTCTCTGGTATATATAATAAGGTACCTCTACTGGCTAATTTAATACTGGTCAAAGTTAGGTATTTTCTATTGTTCAGTCCTACCCTTCCGATGACGATTGTAGTCATGTATTACCAGAAAACAATCTTTTTACAAAGAGGCTCAACATTCTGTATTTATATTTAGTACATGTGGAATTCGCTCACAGCTTCAGTCTGCGTTTTGCATTCCTCTTATATACCATGTTTGACTCAGAGTTTTTCAGTAAATGTTACTGCACGCACGCGGGAGCGCCTTTGTCTCGTTTTCTACGTGGACAGTTTTGAGAGAAAATTGTTTCGCTGGAATGTTTTAAAAACCTGGCTGACGCAAATTACGTAATGTGTGGTTATGATTAAGTGTGTTGTAAATTAACACCAGAGGGCCTTATCGTTACCTGGGATGAGGTTTCATCAGGAGAGTTGAAACCATTTTTCATTTTGGATCCTCACAGAATAACCGTTCTGGTCATTCTATGTGTTAACATTGTATAACCAGTTATATGTTTAGAATCTTTTATATCATTCGTTCTTCTTTGTACAATATCATGATAATGGCTTGTTGTAGATACGACTATATCCATCATTAATGATGCATGAGAAGCTAGAAGCAGAGTTTATAGAAGACCAGTGATTTCAACACCGCATTTTGCACAGGATTTGAGGATAATTATGAATGGTTTGAACGCTGACATAATACCTCTCCTTGTAACAGGGCCAAATTACTTCATTAGAAAAACTAGTTTTTCAATTTCCACTCGTCATGAATTCATCATCAGGCTTGTGTAAACTCATCAGGTGTCCTTGTCACCTCATAAATAACACAGCATCACATTAGAGAGGAAGCATTACCACTTTTAATTCAACATATCCCTGTAATAATATGGAATTTCCAATATGAAAATCCACGTTGTCGTTAGATATGTGAGCGGTACGAGTTGTCTTATTTCCACAATGTCCTCATATACATTTACTGCACAATGGCGATTCGGGTCCTAGCTGAATTAGCCATTGCTATCTTGCAATGGATGAATAATGTGCAGTAAAACGTCACCAGATTGCCCACAAAACATCACCAGTTTGCCCACAAAACGTCACCAGTTTGTCCACAAAGCCTCATCGGAAAAGCGAGAATGTACAACATACATCGCGGGGCCGATTACTTATTATTGCATATGTTATTCCTTTGGGAAGTGGTGCTTTAGGTTGTTTGGCAATGGGTCTTGAGATTATCCAGGGGGAACGGCTCTTAATGGTTTCCGTGTGGTATACACGACTTCCAAACGTGAAAATTAGAATCAGTCACTTTAGCCGGAAAAGGTCACCATTTCTCGTGAATCATTTTTTGTTGTTTTTTACTTCTTTTTAAAATTCCATTGTCTTCAGGAAAAAAAACACATTAAAGAAAATTGTTGCGAAAACACATTTTTGAGGCTCTTGGGTACGGCGTAAAATACCAATGAAATAAACTGAAGTCGGGAGACCTGCGGTCAAGCTAAAGGCTTTATAAAAATGGTACTTGTTGCTGCCTGGCATGGCGCTCTGCACTGAGAGGTTAGCACAATTAGGAAGCAGCACTGTTCGTCCCAGTGTCAGTACAATGTGACTGGTTGTGGTGTCATGTCTGGTGTCTTCGGCACGATACTTCAATGGCGGCAGCAATCGGGCAGCTTAGACTCAACCTGCAACAAGAAGACACAGCATATGTACACACACCTAATGACTCATTGTCGTCATATGACTAAAAAAATGTTAAGGATGACGTAAAACCCAACTATACATAGATACATACATCCGTGAAACATCTGGTTAGAAGGAATGCAGTATAGGTAATGGATACCTAGCCCAATGGCGCTTCGGCTCCAACCCAGAATACTTATTGTTTTCCGGTAATCCATGAGTAGTCTGTTACGGAGCCGGTTTGCCAGCAGATGTTCATTGCAAAGAGAGAAATGAGCGGCAGGCTACCCAGCTTTGGCCTTCATCACTTTAGTCAGGAAATGTTCCCTAGGGTGTACAGTGTACAACAAAGAATTCATAAGTATATGCACGAATATGCAATAGCTGCGATGATTTATGTTCACTTTTCAAAAACTAAACGAATTTTGAAACTCATGGTTTCGAGACATAAATCACAGAAAAAAAATACATTTGGGAGAGTCACTAGATCTGAGGTCTTATAAATATTAGCCAATCAGGGCACGTAGTGTTCACTGCTCGTGACAGGAAATGACGTATCCGGGGCTTAGGGGTTTCTCAATCACCCTTAGGTAACATGCTCACCAATATTCATTACCTTATACACCTGAAAAAATAGTGATAATCTTTAGTTGTTAGTCTACAAAATATACGGATAAGATTGGAAGTGATGGCCTGTTTTACCCTACAGTGTTGAAACAGGCAAGATCACGCCCTCATCATATGAGTGTCACATCTGATTTATTTGATTTTTTTTATTGTTTATCAATGCAGTGTTCATTAACCTTTTTCAGTTTGACGATGACGGTCATTTATATTTGTGGAAAAAAATCGGTGTGCCTAAAGCACCTTCGGAAAGTTACTGGCAAAGTTTCCCAAGTTTTACATAGTTTACATTGATAAAATGGCAGAGATCTCCGACGAACTTCATGTACGGCGACATATAAGAGCACAGACGACTGCTTCTGGCTACCAATTCTGTTTCTTGCCACCAATCACGATCATAAGAACAAGGGAAGCACGGGAATTTTCCACATCAGTGCTTAGAAAAGCGTCATATTTGATTCAGGGAGCTACCTACTCCTGTTTCTCGATTTACGATTTCCGAAGAGGAAGATGTGATTGTCACCGATGCTACAATATTTCCGCTGTCTCACGGTATTCTGCATCCACATTCCTGCCGAGTGATTTTCCAACTTCCTATATAGCCAACGCTTCGTTTCTTAAATTTCACAACGAGTACAGCTCTCTTGTCTTTATAGACGGAAGGAGTTTGCTAACTATTTGCACAAATCCGTGTTATTTTCTTTTTGTTTAAACGTGTTTATTTTCTTTCACATATACACAGTAAGCCATAGGCTTATACCGTGTAACATTCGTAGAAACTATACGTCATTTTTTCCTGAGAAACAAAATATATTTTGTCATTACTTTGAAAGTAGTTTGACAGAAAGATAAGTAGATAATTATTATTTACAGAACAATAAATATAACTATAGTTCTTAGTTCTTATATTCTACTTGATCTCTTCAACAATTGTAGTAATATAACATAAGCATGAAATCCAAAATACCGTAGAAATAAACATAAAATAAATTAGTTTTAACTCTAAACAATACATTAGAATCTCTTGGTGTGGCTAATGAAAAGACAGACCTCTAGACAAGTAGACACATTCAGCTCAGTCGGTACTACAGCCATGGAGGAGAGTTGTAGCTGAGATGTTCGTATAACCAAGCAGTCTTATATTATTTAACATGATATCCCTTTGAACAAGATACCTTTCGCACTCTAGTAGATAATGGGCAGCTGTTTCGAAAGGTCCACCACAAATACATTTAGGAGAGTCAGTAATAAAATTGTTAAATAAATCACGATTTAGCGAGTTACATCCATCTTTTTAGTCTACACAAAATTACATTTGACCAGCGCATGCCAACATAACACCATACCGGTGGCAATTACGGATAAAATAGTATTTCTAGAGGTATTTTAATTCTTTATGATTTTTGATTTGTCTGATTGAATATGGTAAAGTGTTCCAGTCCCGCACAGTTTGTGGGAAAAAATAATTACTAAAGCTGGCGGTTCTACACCGAAAAGTTGTTAGTTGATGTGTTGGTCTGATTTGATACGGATTGCACTGATGTGCTGGGGGTGGTAGTTTGTTATCAAATGCATTGCTAGTTGCATCATTAACATAACGTTGAAAGAAAACCAGCCTGTGTATATAGCGTCGTTTAAGCAATTGATTGAAACTTGACTCTTCATAGAGTAGGTTAGAGGCTGCACTTTTAGTTAAACCAGTGATGACACGAAGTGCGTCCATTTGGATGTTTTCAATGGTACTTACTTTGCCTTCACTAATATTGCTCCAAACTATGTCTGCATATTCCACAGATGGTCTTATAAAACATTTATACATAATTTCTAGGCATTTTCTACTAAGACGATATTTAAGTGCTCTGAACAATGATAATTTTTTATTCGCAGCCTCCACACGGTTGTCTATATGATAAGTCCAGTTCCCAGTGTTATTAAAGATTAATCCTAAATGCTTGTGCCATGTAGCTGAAGTTATATTTTCCTCTGAAAACTGAAATGATAACCGCGATGGTTTCCTGCGTCTTGAAACCGTAAGTGCTACAGTCTTTGTTGCATTAAAGTCAACAAGCCAAGTTCTAGCCCAAAAATCAATTTTTTTGTCGTCAGTTATGGAACTATTAATGTTTTGCTGTGTCGGTCGGTTATAACGTAAAAGCAGGTGTCATCAGCAAATAACTTGATATTATTAGTAATTTCAATTGGAAGGTCATTAATATAGACAAGGAACAATAAAGGACCCAAGCTCTGGGGAACTCCAGATTTTAAAGTTCTAAGATATGATTGAGAACCGTTTAGTACAGATCTTTGCTTTCGATCTTTTAAATAATCCTCAGACCAGTGGAGTAAGTCAGCTTTTATTCCAAGTGACTTTAATTTAGTTAGTATGCCTTTGTGCCAAACTCGATCAAAAGCCTTAGAGATATAAAAAAAAAAAATAAAAAAAAAAAACAAAAACAACAGAAAAAACACTTCCTTCCCGTCACTTAACGACTTCAAAATAGAGGTTTACAAGTTGCACAGTTGTTGACTTTGATGGTAAAAAACCATACTGGTTCGGAGATATTTCGGGACGCAGGTGGCTAAATACTGTCCGAAAGACTACGCGTTCGAAGATTTTGCTGATGAAGTTAAGCAAAGAAAATGGTCTGTAGTTCCCCGCCGCCGTTGTAAAGGGGCAGCGTTGACAATTTTCCAGGAAGAGGGATACTTTCCTGAAGTTTAAGACAGATTGAATAATGTCGTCAAAACTGGAGAAATTTCGTACTTAGCTTCAAAAAGCATTTTGGGACTGATGCCATCTGGTCTAGTAGCTTTGCTCGTGTCAACAGATTTGAGCATCTCAAGTACGTCATTGGATTCAACAGTAACACCCAGTAATTCTCAGTTAGTCTTAGGTGTAACACTGGGGTATGCTGCATTTGTGTCATTCAAGAAGCAGACACTAGAAAAGAAATCGTTCAGTAGATTTGCCTTGTTTGCATCATATTCTTAATTGTGATTGTCTGTTAACAGAGGAGGAACTGAACTTACGTTGAAGTGACTATTCTTTAAGATTTGCAGAGTTTCCACCAAAACTTACTGCCAACATTTCCGGATTCTATTTTCTCGTTTAAGTTGTCATCATGAGATTTCTTGACATTTCTAATTAGTAAATTTACTTGATTTCTTTGTGTTTTGTAAGCAGTAATATGGAGTTCACATGCAAATCTGCAATGTTTAAATCTAAGTTTAATCTCTGTCTTAATTGCTGTTGATATCCATGGCCTGTCATTAGGATTTGTTGTTATCGTACGATTTAGAATATTAATTCTAAAACGCTGTTGTTAAATTGTTTTCATTGGGCACATTTCGTCAACACTGTCAACTGGGAATCACTCCACGCTTATTGCACATAACCGCATCTAGCTGCATGTTAGAAACAGGCCTCGTGCGTTCATCTATTAACTGAGTCATCCCAAAGGTAGTGATAATAGTCAACAAATGTTTATTAGCTGGATTCAACAGATTTTCATTCAGTTTGGCCTTCAGTATTATGCTATGATTATGGATAGTGTCAATTACAGATTCCAGACCACACCTACAGATTATCTTTTAACACGTCCCACATCCCAACTTCTGTTCCTGGAGATCTATAGATTATGCCAAGTACTGCGGACGGTCTGTCGAACAGTTCTTACCAGATCATTTCCAAGTCTTCATGCTCCAAATAGCAGTGGCGACAAAAAGATATCCTTTCCAACACATAGACATATACCCAACCCCAAGCTGGGTCACAATCACGTCTAAGAGGCTCGTGAAATCCAGGCATTAAAAGAGAGCTACTTGGGATACGAGAAGTGAGATGGGTCTCGGTTAAAGCTATAACATCAAAGTCGCTGAGATCAGCAAAACTAAGTCTACCTTGTGTTTGAGTCCGCATACATAGAGATGAACGACTGATAGATCAGTAAAGTATGGTGATTTGGGCGGACTAGGATCTGCTTCAACATCACCACAAATAATCCAATTTTCATCAAGAAATAGTAATGGATGAAACTGTATGCGCTACTTTTGTGTGGTCTTATGATGTGTAAAGTTCGTAGTATGCACAGTTTCTTATATTTTAAAAAAAAGTACACAGGAGCGGGCAGTGGCGAAGTCTTCACTAAAGCATATAATTAACAATATTTAAGGATTGTTCTTAGCATTTTGCGTGCAGATAGAAATTCTCTTCTTTGTCCATAAGTTGCAAATTTTACACTGATTTGTTGGCTGTCTCTCCCAACAAAGTGAGAAAGTGCAATGTAATTTTTGTTTATCGAAACGTTTACTTCTTTGGCCAGCCTACATACACCATCGTCTGTTCTCTCATTTTCCAGAGGTTTTAGCCCGGTAATTCTTACGCTTTCACGTCGGCTATACTGTTCGGCACGGTCACTTAATTTTTTTCAAAGTTGCTGTCTCTGCATGTGATTCACGAAATGGGAGTTTCAAAGAGAACACTTTATGAGTAAGATTATTTTTTGAGAACAAGCATCTAGAAGTGTGCCGTTCTCGACGGGAAGGGCTGGGCTAGGTTGAAGGAGCTGGCTGCAGACGTTTCCCAAGTCGGCAAAGCATCACTACCTTGGGGGGGGGGGGGCGGAGAAGGAAGTAAAGCAGCAATTGTGTCAGTTTTTGCTTTTCAAGAAGGCTCACCCTCCCTACGCCCGGGTGTACGTGGAGCATATGGCTGCCTAAGCCTTCCATGACCGCCCAGGACAAGAACAAGGACGAGTAAATGCTCTTTTGCCCACCCTCGGCAATTTCGTGTTGGTCATATCACCATTACCCCTTACCTTGGCATACGGTGATCTCTCTACCATGTCTACAGGGACGTTACCTGGGTGCGAGTTCTGAACATAGACAATTGCCAAGGCTTCCATATTTTGCGATTCATTCACCACCGTCACCACCACGAGACATTTCCCACGGTTCCACCAGTATTTCCCACAACATGTTCCACCTGTATAAAATACACACATCACTGTTGGAGTTCACATGAAATAAAAGGAAAAGAAGCAAAAATATGTGACGTTGAACCCCCAGTCTTTTCGTTGGTTATTTCTCACCTACACTGCGTGTGTTATTTGGCTATGAGTGGTCTACCGCATGTGATTTGATTAATGGCTATTTTGCTTAGTCCCTGAATGACGGTGTGTTTTTTTTAACTCCTGTGTCTTTCTAACCTGAATGATCTGCGCACCACACCCAGGTGGCTACATGGGTGTTTTCATCGTAAATCAGGGAAGTCTGCAGATCGTGCGAGCTTACACCGAAGATGTCTGCCGACACGTCAAAGATCCACGACCCATTCAACAGTATTATTTTTACACAACTGTTCTCTCCTACGTTAATGTACGAGGAGCGACCCTCTGTGTAGGTGGTTTATGTTCGCGGTACACTGGCGCGTTTGTTTGTCTAATCTGTAGGAGGCGATCTCATCACTCAAGACCGTCTCCTAGACCCAACCAACCTTGACCGGTCGTCCCACCAGGTTTGGAATCTTAAAAATTACGCTGTCCTGGGGTAGGTTCACTCACTAGGTCCGCGCATTCCGCCAGACCACACCTACTATATCCTCCCTCGCGCCGCACGCAGACACACAAGCACACGCAAGCACACACACCACGCACGCGCACGCACACACACGCACACACACACACATAGGAACGACACGGGACCATGCTTCGCAGGGCCGCCAGGCATCTCAACAGCAACATCAGCATCAGGAGAATCTTCCCTTCCTCGTGCCGAAATGGACACGTTCGGCCCGTTCTATACAACTGCTCTTGGTTGAACTTGGATAAATAACTGCTCACAAGTGGAACAAAATGAATAACTGCCATCTTCACAACTCCGTCGTTCTTATTCATAGACTAACGTAATATTCTTTAGTACGGCGTAAAACACCAATCAAATAAATAAATAAATAAATAAATAAATATAGACTAACGTAAAAGAAAATTCTGGACGGTTTGATCGTAAACATGTTTACAACACCAATACATATTTCCAGAATGTACACTCTATTTACACTGACAGTAAACTCATTAAACACTCAAGCCTCGAGAACGCTCGACTGAATTACAGTGCAGGCTATAAAGTAAACGAGAGAAAAATGAATGTCAGACACTGATAAATAAAAAAAAATTAAAAAAAAAACATCCTTCAGTGTACAATGACGGGGGTTCGTAACACCAATTAGAATAAAACCCTGAATGAGTTAAATTCACCGTATTTCACCGGTTACCGGAGACTATTTGTTTTCTCTCTCGACGCTGTACATTGTCTTATATTTGTCACGGGCACACTTTATTACAAGTTTTTAATTAAAACTGGAATTCAAAAAAAAACTTCTCACTACGCAAATATCGGTTTCAGTATTATGAAAAGCCATGGTGGCAATGTATGTTTTTCTCAATTTATGACAGCTGATGGTGCTCAAGTCGTCTATTTCCCTTGAATATACACGATGTAATAACTGGGCATAAAGAGTTGTAAGTGACATAGTGAGAGTCCCTCGGTTTCGACATTTACAGTTTTAAATCACCTTTCAGACTGCATGACAGGGGAAATAAATAGCAGAGGTAATAAAAAACAGAGGTAATAAAGCTACATTTCATGTTTAGGGATAAGGTAATGGACTGTCAAACTTAACAGTTATAACACTAAATACCACAGATTCGTAAAAGCACGAAGCCTGTCACCGAGAGAGATTAAAAAAAAAGGTCGGTCATGTTTCTAGAAGCGGTATGGATTTGTAACATTTACTTTCACTTTGTCGATGATTAGCTTATGCTGTCTTTCTCTCCGGCTGTACGTGGGAAGGCCGGTCAGCAACCTGCGGATGGTGGTGGGTTTCTCCCGGGCGTAAAACACCAATAAAATAAAATAAAATAAATAAAATAAATCCTTAGCTGTCACAATCATGCTTGTGTTTTCTACAGGGCAGGGATTCACACTTAGCCGCTACGGTGTACGTGTATTTCACCGGTATATTCGTGTTACATACGGAAGCCGGATAAGGCCATCATCGTTCCATTGTATGACGATGTCATAAAGTAGTCATATTATATTAGTTCTAAACCAAACGGGCTCTGTCCGATTTCCTCCCACCATACTGCTGTCCGCCGTCGTATAAGTGAAATATTCTTGCATACAGCAATCAAATAAATAAACATGTAAGTCACAGGTCATTATTAAATTCCAGCTATAATGGTTATAACTCACGCGTTCCAATTCCCGATGGAGGAGTCGTATTGATGTAATTATCAGGTGCCTGGTTACGATCCCCTCTCAGCGGGTTTTGCACACTAAAATTGCATGTAGATATATGGGCCCACACCGTCTAGAAAAAAAAACTGTCCAAATGGATCCACGTGCGGTAAGTTTACGGAATCGACATACCATCGATTTGCATGCATTCATTTTAGCCGTAACTTTAGATCAAGTTGCTGTGTGTTAGTATTGACTGGCATTTGCTGCATCTTTACAACTGAAAAAAAAGAGACGCTGTTCTACTATACTACAACACCTTTTCAATGTACATTTAACTACGCAATCCGCTGTAAATGGACAGCCAAAATAGCGATGTGTATCTACAGGGAAGTGCACTGTAGCTTAACATTTCACAATAAAAATACAAATTTCTTACTCTGTACTTCTGGCAGCCATTTTGGAGTACTGTGGCTGTTCCACGTGTAAGCCCTCTATATTTCCACATAACAGTTTGAAGTGAACTTCTGCGTGAAACATTGTACCTTAGTTTGTAAAATTTTCACACAGTAATGTGCAACAAATGTGCAACCGTGATCCATGCACTGAGGTGATCATTCTGTCGATCGACTGCCTCACCTATGGTATTGCCCTAGCTGTGTTTGGGACTTTTCTGAAGGGCATTCTGCTGATAAACTGCCTCACTTACGGTATTGCCCTAGCTGTGTTTGGGGCTTTTCTACTACCTCACCTGCCTTGCCCTAGCTCTGATTGGGGGTTTTCTGAAGGGCATTCTGTTGATCAATTGCCTCACATACGGTATTGCCCTAGCTGTGTTTGGGGCTTTTGTGAAGGGCATTCTGCTGATAAACTGCCTCACTTACGGCATTGCCCTAGCTGTGTTTGGGGCTTTTGTGAAGGGCATTCTGCTGATAAACTGCCTCACTTACGGCATTGCCCTAGCTGTGTTTGGGGCTTTTGTGAAGGGCATTCTGCTGATAAACTGCCTCACTTACGGTATTGCCCAAGCTGTGTTTAGGGTTTTTCTGAAAGGCATTCTGTCGATCGACTGCCTCACCTACGGTATTACCCTAGCTGTGATTGGGGCTTTTGTGAAGGGCATTCTGCTGATAAACTGTCTCACTTACGGTATTGCCTTAGCTGTGTTTAGGGTTTTTCTGAAAGGCATTCTGTCGATCGACTGCCTCACCTACGGTATTACCCTAGCTGTGATTGGGGCTTTTCTGAAGGGCATTCTGCTGATAAACTGCCTCACTTACGGCATTGCCCTAGCTGTGTTTGGGGCTTTTCTACTGCCTCATCTGCCTTGCCCTAGCAGTGATTGGGGCTTTTCTAAAGGGCATTCTGCAAATGCCTCACATACGGTATTGCCCTAGCTGTGTTTGGGGCTTTTCTGAAAGGGAATTCTGCTGATAAACTGTCTCACATATGGTATTGCCCTAGCTGTGTTTGGGACTTTTCTGAAGGGCATTATGTGTGGTTAAAGTAGAACCCTGAATGCATTTAGGTCGTTTAAAACGTCGCAAAGGGAAGAAAAGCGGTAGAATTTGGTGGTCAAAATTTACCTCATTACGATTGAGCCTCTCTTGGCCTTGTGACGTCATGTGACGTCATGGCGGTACATGCTGGCAGGCCTGCAGGCTTCTCTATGTGTACAACACAGACAATCATTATATGTATAAAATTAATTTCGAGATTATTCCATGCCTAAGTGTGGCTTGCGATTGGAAAACACAACGCAGGATACTGCAAAGTTACACACAAGGCTTAAAAATGCAACAATTTTTAGGAAATAGATAGATATCTCATCAAAAACACCCTTTAATTATGGAGGACTCGACTATCGTATATAAAACTTGCTACTTCTACCATGCCTATACTAAAGGAAGAGACCAAAGGACGAGGCTTATATCCTTCCTTCCCTCACACCCAAGGCCAAATGAAAAGACAAGAAGTCGAGATTCTCACTCCTGAAATGCACAAGTTCTTTAGTCATTTGCTTGTTTGAAACAGAAGGCTGTGACACGAACTGTAAGTGGCCGCTTGTCCTTGCCCTCCGATGTCCGCTAGGCTACAGGGCAGCCCTCCTGTTCACACGACGCACAGCGGGCGCACAGCATGCCGCACCTCGATGCCCGTAACAGGACTCAGACGAAGTTTAAACTGACATTTAGATGTCTTACCAATCACTGTTTCTATTCAATATAATTCAAACCTTATTCATTTTTGCCGGTGATACTTTTAAAACGTTAAACGTAAAAGGTTGTTACTTTCACCGGTTTTGAGCGAGAGATTTTTTCCTGCTCGTCATTAGAACTCCTAACTCTTCTGGCCGAACTAGACAAATCCTGGTGTATCTGCCGGTATCGCTCGACCTGGTTATAAAATTTAGACTGTGGACGGCGAATTCGCGCCAAATTCTCCACGGGTACAACCATGCCCAATTCGTGGCAGACAAACCAGTGCGTTTGTGCCATATACAGTGGCCCGTATGTGAGCAAAAATTGGTCATCGTATCGCCATCGTGACGCTATATATGCTGTACACGCTTTTCAAGGGTCTAAAACAACTCTTGTATCTTTCTAATATTTTTGTATAACTGTTTTGTTTATGTGATTTTCACAGTGCTAATTAAGAGGTGTAGACGTAGGGATAATGATATTCATAAATATTAGGTCATAAGTTGTCTAATCCTGGAAAAGGACACAGCAGGTAGGCCTAATACATGGATTCGGCAATGCTTTCCAGGGCTTTTCAATACATATTCTCGGCAGGTCTTCACGACATGACGTCTCCCGGCCAGGGCTCTGCCGTCGACAAAATAGGCAGAGAGTCCAACTCTAATGGGATTTTTAAAATAGAACAAGTTAAGATAATATATTTTTAATGTAATTTACAGACTAAGTGGGCATAAATATTGTGTCTAGGGAACATTTAGTGTGAAAAAATGGTTGGGGTCTTCCTGTAAGATCTAGTTCAGGAAGTTCACTAAATTGTTTAAGTTTTTGCCGAGATCCAATATTTCCCAGGTCCAGCATTTCTTCGAAAAACCTAAAGTCAAACAAGGCATAGGTATACAGTATTAAAAAAATAAAAAAAGTTTCATGAAGCCGTTACAGATTTGCAGTATATACCAACGGATTTATGCTGTTCAAACACTGAGAATTTTGTTTTTTAGAATTAGTTTATGTTTATAGCAATGTTATTCCTTGGTAAACATTAATAACGTTCAGGATGTTCCAAGGGCTAGACGGTTAACACAACTTAGCCTTTGCACGATTTGAAGCTGAGGAACCATTGCATATGAACGAGCTATTGCGTCTCAAAAACAACCGAATAAATGAATGAATACCAAAAATAATTAGGTGAGATACAAATGTATTTTAATCATGATATTCTTCAGAATATTAAAATTTTGCTTTCTAAAGTATCACTGTATCTGAAAGTTGAACGTTTCTTTGCTGAGCCATAGTACGCCGGCAACAGGACTGATCAGCCATAGGCTACATATCGCGTTCAACGTTTCATGACATTACAGCTAAAAAGATCGATCCTACACGGTGTACACAGCCCTTGCACTCTTATCGGCGACTATTTTCTTTTCACAGTGGAAAGCAAGTCAACATGCACAGTTTCCGTTGTTTTAACATTTCCATTTACCATTGAGCACAATATTAACAGTTTATCCACGGCTTTAAGTTAATGAGGTCTCCGTGAAATAAAGCTCTCCACGAGAGCACGTCAAAGGGCAGTGAATTAATGAGTTCGAATTGCTTCTATTTATTTATAATCGACTGCAAATTTTAATCAAGAAACTGATATCATATTTGCCGCTAATGTGTTTGTTCGTTGTGGTTTCGGGTTTCCTAGCAACGGCACGAGACGTGTGTTTTGGCATATTGTGAACGTTATTTGTCACCTGATGTAAAAACGGACCGGTTCTTAGAGAATTATTGACAAAAGGCGCCTTAATAACTATACAGATTATAAAGCATGTGTATACAGAGGGTGTGTAGTCACATGAATGGATTTGCTTTTCGATGGAAATGGTCCGTTATGATACTCTTATATGATTAGGGGAGTTTCAAGTTCGAACTCTTTTATCGAAAAAGTCCAACTGTATCATGTGACCTCTCAAAAACATTAGTCACCTATTTCTGACCACATCTACTATAACATGGTCGTCCGAAAAAGTTTAATAAACAATACTTTGACCAGACGAATGGTGGAGAAAATTGAGGTGCTGAACGTTCGTGAACTTGAGAAGGAATGAGGAGTCATTTGTGCCTCTTCATCAGAGTCAGACAGGTGATCAGCAAACTAATGTCAGCAAATGTTGACCCTGGGTCGGGTCGGACATATCATAGATTTTAAAATTGGCACTTGTTGCTGCCTAGCTTGGCGCTCAGTACTAAGAGTACAGAGCAAGAAAACAGGACTGGTTGGCGCGGTGTCAGTATACTGGGTGGCATGTTATATATGGTGTCTTCGGCATGATGATTCAGTGGCGGCAATACTTTGGGGTGGGTGGGGGATGGACTCGCCCTGCCACAAGGAGACACGGTATATGTACACACACCTGATCACTCACAATCGTCTTATGATTGAAAAATTGTTAAGTACGACGTTAAACCACAAGCATACACACATACATTTTGTACGGCTGACTGCGTGATTATTAGTTTTGTTCCAGCATACATACATACATACATACATACACACACACACACACACACACACACACACACACACACACACACACACACACACACACACACACACACACATAAATACATACATACAGACATACATTTTGTACGGTTGACTGGGTGATTATAAGTTTTGTCCCGGTGGTCAACGAGAACATTTATGAACATTCACCTTAAATGTCTTCAGTGGTGTATTTACAAGGCTGTATCAGAGGTGCAGAGGCAGATGTTCTCCCCGTACTGTAAAATTATCGGAAATGACTCTATAGAGGCCTAAAGCTGTTACGATTTAAACATTTGACATAAACTATATGTATAAAAAAAGTATAATTACAATAAAAACTACATGTATGCAGCGATAGTGTGATAGTTGGCAAATGGTCACACTTAACTGAAGAAATACGGCATCTTGTCGGTTTACATCAGTATGCTGTTTCTTTACTCTTCTTGTAAATGTTTTATAGGTAGCAAAATAGTTAAAGCAGAAATATAGGTAAAAAATGCAGTGATATTAATTGAAATTGTTCAGATGTCACTGGTTTGTCTGAAATTACTCAAAATGTTATGTTGTCATCACATTTAACAAAGAATCACAGCTTAATAGCTTATATAGGTCGTAGGTGTAGACCTATGCATTTTCGGGCCTCCACAGTTAATGCTGTAATGCTTTGATTTATGAAAGGCCATTGTCGTCTATTATAAATGTATATGCCTATTTATAAATGTATACGCCTATTCATAAATGTACACAGTATGCCTATTCATAAATATATATGCCTCTACATAAATGTATTTGTTTATTCATAAATGTATGCCGGCATGCCTATTCATAAATGTATTTGTTTATTCATATATGTATACCGGTATGCATATTCATAAATGTATATGCCTATTCATAAATGTATACCGGTGTGCGTATTCATAAATGCATATTCCTATTCATAAATGTATATACCTATTCATAAATGTATATGCCTGTTCATAAATATATACGCCTATTCATAAATGTATATGCCTATCCATGACTGTATACCTTTATGCCGGTTCATAAATGTATATGCCTTTTCATAAATGTATATGCCTATTCATACATGTATACCGGTATGCCTATTCATAAATGTATGTGCCTATTCATACAGGTATTTCTTTATTCCTTCCACCGTATTTGACCAGAGAGGTAGGCATGTAACTCAAGAAGCTCTATTAAGAATTTCCAGCAGGAAGTTTATCTTTCAGATCAACCTTCGCATGTGCCCTTTCCTTGTATGAATAATCCAGGAGGACGCATATCTCTCAAGATGCAGCCCCAACCGTCAGTTATAGAGCAGCCACCGGCTTCATGAAGCGTACATTTAGTGTTCAGGGACCACTTCCATAAAGACTTTTCTGACTTTAGTAAAAAAATTTGATCTACAATCATAAAGCTTATTTTTCGGTTTTATAAAGTAAAGTTTTGCCCACCTCATAAGTGTTATCTAAAGCCAAATGTGGCTAAATTTCAACTTTCAGAACCAAAAACTGAGTGCTGTGGAAAGATTTTAAATTTTGACTTAAGTTAGAAATGGCTTAGTCGAGGTAGTTAAGGGGAACCAGTGCGCTTCATCTCAACACCACTTAGTCATGGTAGTTAAGGGGAACCAGTGCGCTTCATCTCTACACCACTTAGTCAAGGTAGTTAAGGGGAACCAGTGCGCTTCATCTCTACACCACTTAGTCATGGTAGTTAAGGGGAACCAGTGCGCTTCATCTCTACACCACTTAGTCATGGTAGTTAAGGGGAACCAGTGCGCTTCATCTCTACACCACTTAGTCATGGTAGTTAAGGGGAACCAGTGCACTTCATCTCTACACTATGTAGTCAAGGTAGTTAAGGGGAACCAGTGCAATTCATCTCTACACCATGTAGTCAAGGAAGTTAAGGGGAACCAGTGCACTTCATCTCTACACCATGTAGTCAATGTAGTTAAGGGGAACCAGTGCACTTCATCTCTAGACCATGTAGTCAAGGTAGTTAAGGGGAACCAGTGCACTTCATCTTTACACCATGTAGTCAAGGTAGTTAATGGGACCAGTGCACTTCATCTCTACACCACTTAGTCATGGTAGTTAAGGGAATCAGCGCGCTTCATGTTAGACTGTGCAAATGGCCATACAAGCGTCTTCGATCAGTCCGCATTTGAACTCACACCTCGTTTGTCTTAACGATTTTAACACCTTTGCATAACTTTTAAGCATAGTTAAAATCTGAGAGCCTGTATAAAAACCTGACGGTGACGTTCAATTATTAATTTCTTATCGAACCCCACCCCAGTGCCGAAAGTACTAATCTGAATTTTAAATATATATTATTTTTATCTAGTTGCCGCACTGAAGACTTTATAGTTCGTTGACATTTACCACAGGTAGCTTCAGTAGAGACACAGTAAGACAAAATGAAGTTAGCGGTATATTAGAGCATGGTAAATGTATACATGGTATTGTATTGGAAAATTTGGATTGTTCGATGTAATCAATTACGTAAATAATTAATAACTCTCCTAGAGCTGGATGGTCAATAATTGATGAAATTCAGACTGGGAAAATAGCAGACATCTTTAGCAAAGAGTCACGCTCGCTAGGCGGAAGAACTAATTAGATAAGTGAAACGAGAGTAGCCTATTATTGTTTATTACATTCGGTTACTAGGCAACACCACGCTAAGTGTATTCTTGCGCGGCGGAGGTAAATATAGCGTGGATGTGATGCGATATGCCATAAAGTGAGTTAAACAGTGATCTTTGGTTTCTAGCGGAAAAAATGAATGCGGAAAAAACAAATCAACTTTTTGCTTTTACGAACAGACGTCATATGACCGCATTAAAAGCCATTTGGCAAATTAGATTTATCGGATGTTTGTTGCTGGCGTCTGAAGCCTTGTTAGTGTTCTTTGTCTGGGAATTAAGATATGTCTGAAGGTCGAGGCCTCCGGGGTGTACTAAAAATGTTGTCTGTGACGGCAGGCTATTTGTATATATATATATAGATTCCAGTTGTCACTGGGTGTATGATCTGAACTTGGGTGTCATCTAATACTTTGTGGCAAGATGCACAAATTAAAGCGCTTTACAGCTCACGCATGTATATCTAGTCCTCATATACTCGACATCCGGTATAGTTAATACTCCTTATTTTAAAAATTTGTGGCCATATTCGCTGTTCTTCTTACCATCCTCAGAAACAATATATTATCAGACATTTGATGAAAAAAGTTGAAAACCTTGCAAACAGTTGAAAAGAAACATTTTCATCACACTGCAAATGTTTTCTTTGAGACAAAATGTTTCTCCACTTTTCCAGAGAGAGAGAGAGAGAGAAAAAAAAACGTTGATTGCACTCCAGAGAAAACTTTTCGTCCATTTGTGGACCTTTTCTCCTCAGTCTAAACTTTTCCTCCCTTTAAAGCATTTTAATTTACTTTACACCTGGGTTAACAAAAAAGTTTTATTTACACCTAGGTTAAAGAAAAAACGTTTTATTTTCGAAGAAAGCCTTTTTCATGCAGCACAAAGAATATTGTTATACCACAGAGAAAAGTGATTGTCTTCATATAAATTAGTAAAACAATAATTGCGCTGTAATCAGTGAAAATTATTGACTGCTTCTCTTTGCATGATCCTCTCCTAGTTTCGTACTTTATGAACTTTCTTAAATTTCTCTTTGGCACTTTGTGTTAAACGTCATTTTGGACATTAGCCTTGTGATTACTGACCTGGAAAGTCCATTTTGTTTGTTGGCTAATATACGAATGTCTGTTTCATCGCACAGATACAAACAGTTTTTATTGCAGATGGAAACCTGTATCTACTAGTTTATTCCAAGAGATTCTGATACCATTTTTTTAAATTCAGGGAACACAGGTCTACATGTACAAATACTGCGAAAATCCCTTGCACCACGTCGAATGCAATGTACACCCCAACATGTATGCAAGTTACCGTTTGAGAAAATTAACGGGTAGTGAGGTATATTAAAGTTGTTTACTTTGCGTGATTTGTTTTTTTTTAAATCCTTTTTAACTGACTTTATATATCAGAATCGGTTGCACTGAATCAAAGTATTTCACCTGTATCATGGGATGAATGCTAAAATTGTTATCATATCTGCAGCATTCAGCATGTCAGTCACGCGTGACTAATGAAAGGCGACACGAGGATGGCGTCAAAATATGATATGCGTCAACAGTATACAAAATGATACAAAATTATGTAAAATTCCTCACTAACCAGAGGCTCATAGCTTACCTAGTGCATTCCAGTTAACTCTACCCATCAACTGAACTGATGTCTTTCAAGTGAAACTAGAGTCTAGGGGTTTAAAATGGGTCTGGTTATCGTGCAGTGCAATTGAAGGATTATTGGGCGTTACAGCCGCACGAATGTCAGCTGATCTAACGATGCACTGACGTATCGAGCGGTACTGACCGTTACTACCGAGAATGGGAAAGATATGACCTCATGTTTATGTCTATCGAACTAAGGATTATCAGGTAGTTTTCAGTGTTGAAAAAGCCAGTGAGGTGAGCTGAAAGGTAAACGAATAGCCGCTTTTTGTCCCAACTGACTCGAAAAATCATGCTTTTGTTTCTGAACAGGTCGATGCATTAGGAAAGTGGTAAACTTGAAAGGGGGCTCTCATGGGGAATCTCGCGCTTGAACTTGCAACTTTTATTTAATGCACCCAATGCTAAAAATGTCATGCCGCTAGCAACCATCTCAAAATTTGTTACTTAACTGTATAGATATATCACGCAACAAAAGACTGCTTGCATACCAAATAAACCAACACATCTCAGCGCATTTGTTTATGTCTCAGCACGCAGTCGTTTATGATTGCCCCCCCCCCCCCCCCCCCCCCAAACACACACAGTCCCTTCACCCTATTTCGACATAAACAATTAAAGCATTATCAGGTATTTAAAGCCTACATTCACATTGTAAATATGAATGTGCTGTAACATAGTTAATGAAATGAATTTCCTTCTGACTACGGCGAGAGCAAATCTAGCTGTAATACTGACCTTGTTTCAGTAAATCGGAGCAGTTCAGTGGTTTGTGTTCGGTAATGATTGCCTCCTGTAAAAAAATTCTTACATCCCCCCGCCCCGCCCAAAGGCCGGCCCGACATTAGCGACTCGGTCACAGTTACCCGCAACGAACATCTGTTTTAATCATGGCCAGGCCGAATCACTAGAAATGCGGCCAACTTTGTGTCGTGCAGAGTTGGCTACACTCTAAAACTGGAACAAATTCTTCTGTAAATCGGTGGCAATTTTTCACCACTTCAGAAGTGCCCTCACATGGGACTTTGTCTGCTTCGCTTCCGGACCCCCAAAATGTTGTTACCTATATATGTGACCGCACACCTACATAGCCTACATACATAGGCCGTCCATACGTACATGTAGGGCCTAGGCCTACAGTACTGTAGCTCCGACTTATCGTAACACCTCTAAAGAGAGAATAAGGCCCTAAACTCCGTTTAAGCAATTTTTTATTTCTTTATTTTTTTACTTTTAATTTTTAAATCGGTATTTTGTGCATGTGGTTAAAATTTGAGCATGGTTATTGCGGCAGAACGTTACTCGGACAAGCCTGACGTTGAATCGGCCAACACCAAAGAGCCTGATGCGGTTAACCTCCGCCAGGGGGCGCTCTCGAAAATCCGCGGGTAACTGTCAAACAGAAAATTTGACACTCGTTGGTAGAAGCTGAAGTGTTACATGTTTTCCTTTCTGTCGGCGTGTACTTTACGACTCAGCTGAGGCTCTGGCGAATTATGAAAACAAAATCCAATGGACACATTAAGAATCATTGTCATTTTTTTTTCACTTTTATGCTTATAGACCACTGTTGTGGCGTGCTTGCTGTTGCTGTGCCACTGGATGCCCAATTTTTCGTGACGGGAGTGTTTTAAAGGAGAAGAAAACTTAAAAACATGACACCGTAGGTAGAAAAGAACCATTTTCCATCAGGTGGTGCCTGCTGCATAATTTTGCGATTTTTCCTCGCCATACACGTAAAGCCTGAAAAGGGCAAAGCTGGCATAAATCGCTGAGTCCATCGCGTCCTCCGTCTTAACACCCTGTAATTATGCTGGGGGTGTGTTGCCCCTCAGCCAATGAGAGTTGTTAAAACTGCCAGCTTGGTCGTGTAAACTCGGAACTTACGTCAACATTCTGGTTTCCCGATCGTCAAGCGGCAAACGAACTGTACTTTTCTCTACTGGACTTCGGCAGTTATCGAGAGCAATTCTCCTCCTTACACAGAAGACTGCCGATCTAATTCTTGGGCAGAATGGAATCGCCCACAGCGGATTCTGGCACTGACTTTATTTATAATTTTTCAACTTGAGGTATATATTAAAATTTTTTTTTTTTTATGGTGTACAACCTTGAGGAAATACATACTATTTTCAATGGTATGTGATTGATATTTAAATTTTCTTCGTCTTTAAATTGTCTAAATCGAGTCACACCTAAGACGTTAAAAGAGGAAGTTGTAACTTCCTCGCTTGGTGTTCAGCACGAAGGGGATAGTGCAATGACTGGTTGACCCGTATCAGTATAATGGCTCGGGCGGGGTGGCTTACTTGCCTTCGGTAAGTCGTCTCATTGAAGCAGCACTAAATAAAAGAGCGGCGGAAATCCGTCCTGCAACAAGGAGGTACATTACACGTACATGCACCCTAAGGATTCCTTCGTCGTCATATGACTGAAAAATTGTTGAGTACGACGTTAAACCTCAAACACTCACTCACTCACTCTTTAGATCGTCACCAGTCACACGGATGCATGTTTGTGATACTTATCACAATAACATTGTGAAAATGACCATTGGTCAAAGAATAAAAAATGATCGCGATAAAAAAAAAAAAAAAAAAAACCAGAAAAAAAACCAAAACAAGCTTGTGTATTCATATATTCATGTAGGTCTATGGACAGAGATTCTTCCCAGCTTAGCTTTCAGAACTACAGATCTGTATTCTTCCATTTACTAACCTGGAACTCGGTCTTTTCGAGTGTGCTTCTGTCCTTAATGTGCCCAAGTTAGCTGTATTGAACACATTTTTTCTTTAATCCTGCAGTAATTCTGTTGTCATATCACAAAGCTATTCCGGAAAAATAAAGACAATAACATCACAGTTATGACATATTTATCTGATATGCTGGTCAGAGGCAAGCCAAACTTTGCTAACTGCCATGTTCGGTTTGAGTCCGCTGCACTGGACACTGTTAAAAGATGATAGAACTCGTGGTATCTTTGCATTTAATTAAAATAAAAACATGTACCGGTACACCATTGAGAGGGTGAATAACAACTTGTGTGCACATCTTAACTTTAATTTTGTTCTAACAATGAACAGAAGAAATTAAAGCAAACTGTCATGAAATATGAAGATGATCTTAATATTGGGAAGAGCATCTGAGTCCATCCTAGCACCGAAGTCACGTGATTAAAAAAATGGCGGTTTGCGAAGCTCTGACTGGCTGCCTGTCTTACATTATTTTATGATAACATGTCTTTTTGTGACAATTTCCACCCTGAATGTGAAATCATGAGTTTGGTTATTTATTTATTTATTTATTTGATTGGTGTTTTACGCCGTACTCAAAAATATTTCAGCATTATTATGAGTGGAAACCGGGCAGAGCCCGGGGGGTGGGGGGGGAACCCATGACCATCTGCAGGTTGCTGGCAGACCTTCCCACGTACGACCAGAGAGGAAGCCAGCATGAGCTGGGACTTGAACTCACAGCAACCTCATTGGTGAGAGACCCCTGGTGAATGATGTGTGGGTGATGAGTTTTTGTTGGGTGGAGTCACAAAAGTATTTGTGGTGTGGAGTCACAAGATCTTTTGCAGTGTGTTGTCACAAGGCTTATGTTTAGGATGAAGTCCATAGAGGTTGTGTAGGGGTGGAGTCATAAGAGCTTGTGTATAGGATGGAGTCACAAGAGCTTTTGTATAGATGGAGTCATAACAGCTTGTGTGGTGTGGAGGTCAAGGTCTTTTGTGGTGTGGGGTCACAAGAGCTTTTGTGTTGTAAAGTCACAAGAGTCTTCTGCTGGGTGGAGTTACAAGAGCTTGCGCATAGTGTGGAGTCACAGTGGCTTTTATGTTGCGGAGTCTCAAGCTTATGCAGGGTGGAGTTACAAGAGTTTTTGTTGTGTATACAACAGGTTTGTGTTGTGGAGTCACAAGAGCTTCTGCGGGGTGTAGTTGAAAGAGCTTCTGCAGGGTGGAGCTACAAGAGCTTGTGCAGTGTGTGGAGTTACAGTGGCTTTTATGATGTGGAGTCACAAGAGCTTCTGCAGGGTGGAGCTACAAGAGCTTGTGCAGAGTGTGGAGTTACAGTGGCTTTTATGATGTGGAGTCACAAGAGCTTCTGCAGGGTGGAGTTACAAGAGCTTTTGTCGTGTGTACAACGGCTTTTGTGTTGTTGAGTCACAAGAAGCTGCGTGATTGAAGGTGATGGAGCTAATGTGAAGGGGATGTTAAAAGAGCTTATATGTGCTGTTATGTTTGTTTCAGACTTGTTCATGTTTTTGAGAAGGAAAAGGAACCAGTGTATTGTTACAAGAGCTTGAAGTCTTGTTACCTGAGCAGGAGAGGGTTAACATGTGACAGTGTATGAAGAGCTGAAAAACAGAAAAAGAAAAAGGTAAGGATCGAATGGCTTCATACACTTCAAACATCTGTTCACACAGGTTTTGTCCAATAATAATAGCTGTATTTGAAGGGGTTGGAAGATGTTTTTGGGTAAACTTGGTAAAAGTCATTTCTCTTATATGCAGATTTATAATTTGGCTGGGTGTCGTCATGGCTGATGCACAAATCAGCAATTCTTTTGTGAGAACTGAAGTGGTGAAAGAATGTAACACAATATGGCTTAGTTTTGGTAAATGCAGAGGCGCAGTTTCTAGCTGTTGACGCACAAAGTTTGTGTTCAATCACAACCTTAGATTTGTACTTTTACTGCTATCCTTGTTTGTGTGGCTCTGGGAGATTGGCAATGTTTGAACAATCAAATCAAATTTATATATTGTTTAATTTATGTATTATGTGTTTATAGATATATGAATATATCATGGTCTCTCACAGGAAATCTTTGAATTAATGTTCATTGACTTAAAGATGTATAAGGAATATATGTAAGGAATTTTGAATGTTTTAGTTGAACACACCTCCATTTTACTGTAAAAGTTTTCTTTGCGTCTTCTGTGGAGTAGCGGAGTTGAGATTCATGTTACAGGGTAGCGTGTGAGTTTTAGATGAATGGAGAACCTATTGAAATTCTGCATACATGGCTTTGGCACCTGTAGGTGTTGAATGGATTTTTCCACGTTCAGTGTTAATATAGGGGCTGGTGGTACAGAAAACCGTGCACACGTTCTGATATCCTCATGTGTTCATGATATGCATCACCGTTTTTTTTTTTTTTTAATCAACTGGATGATTACATTTATTGTTCTGTTGGTGCCGAGAAATGGTCAGATTGTCGTGTCTAAAACTGTCTAAGAACCAATGACTTAAATATGGGGCGATTATACATAGACGGCTCCTGAACCAGCACCTAATTGTGTGATGGAATAACGGACAAAAATTTATCACTTTAAACCCCTAGCATACATACAAACAAAATTTAATATAGACTTACGGTTAGGCTATACTTCTGTGTATTTAAATTATTAAAGAGTTATACTGTATGAAAGGCAAGACCTATTAATATAGGTCTGTTGGGGATTTTTGGCCAAAAAATCCATATCCTCTGATCAAATCCAATTTTCTGTATATACCTAGAATAACTAAATAAGTTATCGACACACAGTAAATATAGTACCTGAATTATTTATGGTCTTAAAATCATTCTAAAGTTTGAAAAAGATATGATGTGACTCGCACGATTTTTGGGTCTGCTGGGTTTGAACGGTACCATCTGCATATATATAGAGTAGTGTTTTGCTGAGCTGTATAAGTTGTCTCCCTTGTTGCGCAATATCCCCATGTGAGTTACCCAGGTATTCTTCTTAAATGGGTGTGAATGTATGTGATGTATTATCTATTTATTTGATTGGTGTTTAAGGCATACTCATAACTTTTTCCTCTACAGAAGGGATCAGGTTTATGTATGGAGTAAACCGCCTACATGTTAGAAAGCTGGAGCCAAACTCTGTACTTGTTCGATGGTGACAGGTATAACTGATTTGGATTTAAAGACATGTTTGTTTACTTCCTTTCACACAGAATGAGCAAAAATATAAAATTTATGTAATTTTTTCATGGGGTTGGTCGATTTGAATTGATTTAACATGAAATTAAGTAATGATCAGTTTACAGGGTTCATGCAAGCTTTGCTCGCACTGGTTTGTACTATGGCCACTAACATAGATTGTGGAGAGATTGCATGAAGTTGGGCAATTTTGGAACTTTTGTAATTGAATGTACATGTCTTTTGACTGATAGAAAATGAAAAGCTATTACCTCTATTAAATAAGCACTTCAACTTCTATAACTTTCAGATCACTGTGAAAAATAAATTTATGGAAAAAGAAGCAGCTAACAGTGTATTTTTTAAACTAGAAAAATGTAACAGGGTTACAATCGATTCTTGCTCCTCCTTTTTTCATGGTGGCATTTGATGTACATTTGATGTTCACAGTAGCCACTGTGTAGTAGCGTGAGCTGGCTTCAGTGTTCCAAGTTGGGTACAGGAATACCCAGTACAAGCCAAATATACGTGTTTAACAACGCAGTATATTAGGTTATTGTGAAGTGGGGTCATTCCATGCCAATTTCACTGGTTGTAATGAAAGAAACAACCTTTCATTTTGCATTATGAAAGACTCTGCATTATGAAGTTCTCTGCATTATGATATGCCTTTTCAAAGTCTGACAGTACTGTCTCGGGCTCAAATTGAAGGTGTAGTCTTGTAGATGAGCATGTCTCAACATCCTTTTGTTTGTTGTTCACTGTCTGTTTGGTAGAAGAGGATACATCAGTGGAATTGTCATGTTTTCAATAACACAATGGATAGTATACACTTAGCACAATAACACAGTGGATAGTATACACTTAGCACAATAACACAGTGGATAGTATACACTTAACACAATAACACAGTGGATAGTATACACTTAACACAATAACACAGTGGATAGTGTACACTTAACACAATAACACAGTGGATAGTATACACTTAACACAACACAGTGGATAGTATACACTTAACACAATAACACAGTGGATAGTATACACTTAACACAATAACACAGTGGATAGTATACACTTAACACAATAACACAGTGGATAGTATACACTTAACAGAATAACACAGTGGGTAGTATACACTTAACACAATAACACAGTGGATAGTATACACTTAACACAATAACACAGTGGATAGTATACACTTAAAACAATAACACAGTGGATAGTATACACTTGATCAAATACACATGGGGCATTGTAAAATGTCCTATTACAGAATATGGTTGGTGACTGACATAGCTTCCTGATGTTGTCATCTGTGGCACATGTTAAGATTTTGTTAAAATCTCCATCGTCAGCCAACAAAACTTGCTCTCTTGATCCAGTTTTGGTCCACTCTCCAGCCATAATGATGTCTCATTGTTCTTTTGGAATATCAGGAACTGATTTTGGGTATTGTTTAGGAAACCCTGCTTTGATGCTGTAGAAAGAGGGAAACTTCACACTTTCTTGTGGTTCAGCATTGTTTTTATCAGTTCGTCGTCATAAATGGTAGGCTTAGGTGCTAATTCTTCTCCTGTTCTCTTCTGCATACGTCTTTTAATTCATCAACCTGTCGACTAAATGTACTGGAGTCATGGTTGTGTTCTTGGTGGCTGACATATGAAAGGATGTTGTCAGTTGTGCATGGACTTGCTCGACGTGTGGCAGTTGAACATTTCCATGCTCTCCAGTTTTTTTTCTTTCATGTGACCCGGTATTTGTAGCCACCATACGTGTCAGCCTGTCCGTCTCTTTGTGTCGAAACAAACTCAAATCGTGTCTGTGAAGATACCATTGTTTGGAATGACCATTTTGATTATTAGTTACGTTTATGTAGCAAGGGTGAGCGATTTTCAGTCAGTAAATTGGTCAGTAAAGTGTTGTCAGAACTGTACTCATGGTGAATTGCTGGATTTATATCACCCATGGACACACCTTTCACTACATGTTGACTCTACGCAGTGGGTGAACTGACCCATGGCCATTGGGTGCCAGGGGCCACCGAATAACAGAGTTGGCAAAAAGTGGAATGTTTGAGATTCTGGCTGGCATGCTAACTACTAGGACACAGAGGTCCCCACAAAGGCCCTTCACTGCGGCCTCCACAGCGGCCCCCCACAGGGGCCCCCTCCCATACAGATGTACCTGTGTGAGTAATGTATCACAGCCTCATAGGCTCGGGAGAAGACAAATTAAGAGAAAAGAGATACAAGAAAAAAAAAAAAAAGATTTCCTGTTTCGAATGTAGGTTGGCTGAAACTGATTTCAGATGTTTTAAAGGGGAGGAGGGGTTGATCGGTGCTGTGCGTGTTGAGGTTGTTGTACAGCCAATCAGGTCTAAATTGCTGCTACACCGATCGTCATGGTGCACTTTACAGAAACGGAAGTGCGGGAAGTGGTGTTAGTTTCCAGGAAAGCGGACGGACAATGTCTTCATCTGGTTTCTTATAAATCAACCCTTTGCCCGAGTGTAGCCTCCTGCATGGAGCATTAACTCGCCTCACCCTCCCCTCCCCCTCCCCTCAATACACGGCCACGCAGCATTTCCACCTTTCCGCGGCTGGCACCCTGATTGATTTTGCCCCAAGCCGTGTACATCAGGAGAGAGTGAGTTTGGATCACTATTCCCTCCCAGATTAGATCTTAGTTTGACCTGTGTCTAAAAGCTGGCCCTTTTCTTCACCACCATATCCTACTCCCCTCTGGCAGGCCAAATAAAAAAAAAAGCAACAAACAAAAAGTCTTCCTTGTAGAGTAACATTTATGTACCAGAACTTTTCCACTTACAGTTGAGATTACCTTTAATATTTACTCAACACCATTTTACTGTTGTTGAACAGTCAGAAAATGAAACAAATAGGATAAAAATATGACTGAAAATCGCCTTTTTTATTTTGTTCGATCCTGATGTTTTGATGATTTTTATCCTTTTCAAGTATTTCTGAACACATAGATGTATGTCTTGAACAGGAACATTCACTGAGACATTGCGTACAAAATAGATGATTTTGTCAGTTTTATTGTTATTTCTCTACCCTTAAACATCTTTGAAAGTAGATTCATTGTAAAATGAAAACTTAAATTGGTGTGGCCTTCAAGATTTATGTTTTTACTTCCCATGCATACAGATATTGTAGTAGTCATCATTCCTGTGATATTTGTTGCAGTTTTTACTTCCCATGCATACAGATATTGTAGTAGTCATCATTCCTGTGATATTTGTTACAGTTTTTACTTCCCCTGCATACAGATATTGTAGTAGTCATCATTTCTGTGATATTTGTTGTAGTTTTTACTTGCTATGCATACAGATATTGTAGTAGTCATCATTCCTGTGATATTTTTTGCAGTTTTTACTTGCTATGCATACAGATATTGTAGTAGTCATCATTCCTGTGATATTTGTTGCAGTTTTTACTTCCCCTGCATGCAGATATTGTAGTAGTCATCATTCCTGTGATATTTTTTGCAGTTTTTACTTGCTATGCATACAGATATTGTAGTAGTCATCATTCCTGTGATATTTGTTGCAGTTTTTACTTCCCCTGTATACAGATATTGTAGTAGTCATCATTCCTGTGATATTTGTTGCAGTTTTTACTTGCTATGCATACAGATATTGTAGTAGTCATCATTCCTGTGATATTTTTTGCAGTTTTTACTTGCTATGCATACAGATATTGTAGTAGTCATCATTCCAGTGATATTTTTTGCAGTTTTTACTTCCCATGTATACAGATATTGTAATAGTCATCATTCGTCAGATGTTTGCTGCAGTTTTTACTTCCAATGCATACAGATATTGTAGTAGTCATCATTCCTGAGATACTTGTTACAGTTTTTACTTCCAATGCATACAAATATTGTAGTAGTCATCATTCCTGTGATATTTGTTACAGTTTTTACTTCCCATGCATACAGATATTGTAGTAGTCATCATTTCTGTGATCTTTGTTGCAGTTTTTACTTCCCCTGTATACAGATATTGTAGTAGTCATCATTCCTCTGGTATTTGTTGCAGATTTTACTTCCCATGCATACAGATATTGTAGTAGTCATCATTTCTGTGATATTTGTTGCAGTTTTTACTTCCCCTGCATACAGATATTGTAGTAGTCATCATTCCTGTGATATTTGTTACAGTTTTTACTTCCCATGTATACAGATATTGTAGTAGTCATCATTTCTGTGATATTTGTTGCAGTTTTTACTTCCCCTGCATACAGATATTGTAGTAGTCATCATTCCTGTGATATTTGTTACAGTTTTTACTTCCCATGTATACAGATATTGTAGTAATCATTCGTCAGATGTTTGCTGCAGTTTTTACTTCCCCTGCATACAGATATTGTAGTAGTCATCATTCCTGTGATATTTGTTGCAGTTTTTACTTGCTATGCATACAGATATTGTAGTAGTCATCATTCCTGTGATATTTTTTGCAGTTTTTACTTGCTATGCATACAGATTTTGTAGTAGTCATCATTTCTGTGATATTTGTTGCAGTTTTTACTTGCTATGCATACAGATGTTGTAGTAGTCATCATTCCTGTGATATTTTTTGCAGTTTTTACTTGCTATGCATACAGATATTGTAGTAGTCATCATTCCTGTGATATTTTTTGCAGTTTTTACTTGCTATGCATACAGATATTGTAGTAGTCATCATTCCTGTGATATTTTTTGCAGTTTTTACTTCCCATGTATACAGATATTGTAATAGTCATCATTCGTCAGATGTTTGCTGCAGTTTTTACTTCCCCTGCATACAGATATTGTAGTAGTCATCATTCCTGTGATATTTGTTGCAGATTTTACTTCCAATGCATACAAATATTGTAGTAGTCATCATTCCTGTGATATTTGTTACAGTTTTTACTTCCCATGCATACAGATATTGTAGTAGTCATCATTTCTGTGATATTTGTTGCAGTTTTTACTTCCCCTGTATACAGATATTGTAGTAGTCATCATTCCTGTGATATTTGTTACAGATTTTACTTCCCATGTATACAGATATTGTAGTAGTCATCATTTCTGTGATATTTGTTGCAGTTTTTACTTCCCCTGCATACAGATATTGTAGTAGTCATCATTCCTGTGATATTTGTTACAGTTTTTACTTCCCATGTATACAGATATTGTAGTAATCATTCGTCAGATGTTTGCTGCAGTTTTTACTTCCCCTGCATACAGATATTGTAGTAGTCATCATTTCGTGATATTTGTTGCAGTTTTTACTTGCTATGCATACAATTATTGTAGTAGTCATCATTCCTGTGATATTTGTTGCAGTTTTTAATTCCCATGTATACAGATATTGTAGTAGTCATCATTCCTTTGATATTTGCTGCAGTTTTTACTTCCCATGCATACAGATATTGTAGTAGTCATCATTCCTGTGATATTTGTTGCAGTTTTTAATTCCCATGTATACAGATATTGTAGTAGTCATCATTCCTGTGATATTTGTTACAGTTTTTACTTCCCATGTATACAGATATTATAGTAGTCATCATTCCTGTGATATTTTTTGCAGTTTTTACTTCCCCTGCATACAGATATTGTAGTAGTCATCATTCCTGTGATATTTGTTGCAGTTTTTACTTCCCCTGCATACAGATATTGTAGTAGTCATCATTCCTGTGATATTTGTTGCAGTTTTTACTTCCCCTGCATACAGATATTGTAGTAGTCATCATTCCTGTGATATTTGTTGCAGTTTTTACTTGCTATGCATACAGATATTGTAGTAGTCATCATTCCTGTGATATTTGTTGCAGTTTTTACTTCCCCTGCATACAGATATTGTAGTAGTCATCATTTCTGTGATATTTGTTGCAGTTTTTACTTCCCCTGCATACAGATATTGTAGTAGTCATCATTCCTGTGATATTTGTTGCAGTTTTTACTTCCCCTGTATACAGATATTGTAGTAGTCATCATTCCTGTGATATTTGTTACAGTTTTTACTTCCCATGCATACAGATATTGTAGTAGTCATCATTCTTCTGATATTTGTTACAGTTTTTACTTCCCATGTATACAGATATTGTAGTAGTCATCATTCCTGTGATATTTGTTGCAGTTTTTACTTCCCATGCATACAGATATTGTAGTAGTCATCATTCCTCTGATATTTGCTGCAGTTTTTACTTCCCCTGCATACAGATATTGTAGTAGTCATCATTCCTGTGATATTTGTTGCAGTTTTTACTTCCCATGCATACAGATATTGTAGTAGTCATCATTCCTGTGATATTTGTTACAGTTTTTACTTCCCATGCATACAGATATTGTAGTAGTCATCATTCCTGTGATATTTTTTGCAGTTTTTACTTCCAATGCATACAGATATTGTAGTAGTCATCATTCCTGTGATATTTGTTACAGTTTTTACTTCCCATGTATACAGATATTGTAGTAGTCATCATTCCTGTGATATTTGTTACAGTTTTTACTTCCCATGCATACAGATATTGTAGTAGTCATCATTCCTGTGATATTTGTTGCAGATTTTACTTCCCATGCATACAGATATTGTAGTAGTCATCATTTCTGTGATATTTTTTGCAGTTTTTACTTGCTATGCATACAGATATTGTAGTAGTCATCATTCCTGTGATATTTTTTGCAGTTTTTACTTGCTATGCATACAGATATTGTAGTAGTCATCATTCCTGTGATATTTGTTACAGTTTTTACTGCCCATGTATACAGATATTGTAATAGTCATCATTCGTCAGATGTTTGCTGCAGTTTTTACTTCCAATGCATACAGACATTGTAGTAGTCATCATTCGTCAGATGTTTGCTGCAGTTTTTACTTCCAATGCATACAGACATTGTAGTAGTCATCATTCCTGTGATATTTGTTACAGATTTTACTTCCAATGCATATAAATATTGTAGTAGTCATCATTCCTGTGATATTTGTTACAGTTTTTACTTCCCCTGTATACAGATATTGTAGTAGTCATCATTCCTGTGATATTTGTTACAGTTTTTACTTCCCATGCATACAGATATTGTAGTAGTCATCATTCCTGTGATATTTGTTACAGTTTTTACTTGCTATGCATACAGATATTGTAGTAGTCATCATTCCTGTGATATTTGTTGCAGTTTTTACTTCCCCTGCATACAGATATTGTAGTAGTCATCATTCGTCAGATGTTTGCTGCAGTTTTTACTTCCCATGTATACAGATATTGTAGTAGTCATCATTCCTGTGATATTTGCTGCAGTTTTTACTTCCCATGCATACAGATATTGTAGTAGTCATCATTCCTGTGATATTTGTTACAGTTTTTACTTCCCATGCATACAGATATTGTAGTAGTCATCATTCCTGTGATATTTGTTACAGTTTTTACTTCCCATGCATACAGATATTGTAGTAGTCATCATTCCTCTGGTATTTGTTACAGTTTTTACTTCCCATGCATACAGATATTGTAGTAGTCATCATTCCTCTGGTATTTGTTGCAGTTTTTACTTGCTATGCATACAGATATTGTAGTAGTCATCATTTCTGTGATACTTGTTACAGTTTTTACTTCCCCTGCATACAGATATTGTAGTAGTCATCATTCCTGTGATATTTGTTACAGTTTTTACTTCCCATGCATACAGATATTGTAGTAGTCATCATTCCTGTGATATTTGTTACAGTTTTTACTTCCCATGCATACAGATATTGTAGTAGTCATCATTCCTGTGATATTTGTTACAGTTTTTACTTCCCATGTATACAGATATTGTAGTAGTCATCATTCCTGTGATATTTGTTACAGTTTTTACTTCCCATGCATACAGATATTGTAGTAGTCATCATTCCTGTGATATTTGTTGCAGTTTTTACTTCCCATGCATACAGATATTGTGGTAGTCTTCATTTCTCTGATATTTGTTGCAGGTAAGAACCTGGCCCCATGATCATGTAGCAATCTTAGGATTTTTCTTTCCGTTATTTTGGTGGAAATGTGTTTGGCGGAAATTTGAAGGTTTGACTTAAGTCTAAGATTGCTCTGTAATTCCTGGGTTAGTACCTATAGAAGGTTTTAATTACTTTTGTTCACCATACATCTGCTGACTTTTTGGGAGTGATCCATGTTCATAAGTAGAAAAAACTATTCCCAGCCACGTTCTGGTATTTGTCAGATATTAACAATGTAGTGCTGGACGGCCTAAGCACATATTCTGCCTGTCACTCTTAATAACTCTACAACTATCGGCCATATACAGATTGACTCGCTGCGTGCGCTGGACCAAATTGCTACTCACTCACATGTACACCGTGTCATTAGAACCGAGCAAATTTCATCCCATGTTGATCTGTAGGGTTTATTTTACCTGGAGCTGTAAAAGCTGTGTGAATTCTCTGCGTACTGGCAGACTTTGTCGGAGAGAACGAGCGAACCTCCCAGTTTACTACTCTCCTAATCCCGTGTCTGTCTCCGTGTATTCCCACACACTGTGCCCTAGGGACCGGTATGACTTACTCCGGGCACCGTTTACACCAGTTTTGTAGTTCCTCGGGGGAACCCTGGCTCTGTAGACGGTACTAAAAGGAACGGTAGTCTGAGAGCATTTGCTACATGTCACCATCTATTAGTTCTGTAATGAGCACTCTGGTCCTAGGTATATTCAGTCTCGCCTGTCGTATTGTCTGCCTGTCATATTGTCTGTAGAACCGTGGCTGTAATTCGATTAATGGGAGCATGTAACTATACATTAATAAATGTGCACCTCCAAATCAGGTTATTGCGGCGCAAATAATAAAGCTAGTCATTCTGAATATTTGCATGTTCAATATTTGATAATTATAACATGTGTGTCCATTTTTGTGTGTTTGATTGAAAACCACCCAGCAATATATACTAATGCTATAGACTGAACCGTGGTATAGAAGAAAAAGTGTCATAAGAATCAAGTAAATCAAACAAAGTTTTATTTGAGTTGCCAAAAGGCATAATTAAGGACCAAGTGGTGAGATTGAGTTGGTCCCGTATGTGCAAACAGGTCAACTATTTGAGATCTGGGCATTGGTCGTTCTACTCCTGCCTACACACTTTATTCACTCATGTACATGTATGTGCAGAGATAAAAACGGTGTCTAAACCACAAAGGAGCTAACACAAAACTCACAGATCCAAAACTAGACTTTGTTAATGTTGACGATTAACTTTTTTTATTCATTTGACTTGTGTTTTATGTCCTGATCAGTAATGCTGTATGTTGACTTGAACTCACAGTGACCTCATCGATGAGAGGTTCCTGAGTCATTGTGCCACAGAGGCACACTAACCACGCAGGCACACTAACCACACAGGCACACTAACCACGCAGGCACACTAACCACACAGGCACACCAACCACACAGGCACACTAACCACACAGGCACACCAACCACACTAACCACACAGGCACACTAACCACGCAGGCACACTAACCACACAGGCACACTAACCACGCAGGCACACAGGCACACCAACTACACAGGCACACCAGACACGCAGGGACCCTTACCATGCAGCACACCAACCACACAGGCACACCAAACACACCAACCACACAGGCACACCAACCACACAGGCACACTAACCACACAGGCACACCAACCACACAGGCACACCAGCTACACAGGCACACCAACCACACAGGCACACCAGCCACGCAGGGACTCATACTATGCAGGCACACCAACCACACAGGCACACCAACCACACAAACACACCAACCACACAGGCACACTAAGCACACAAGCACACAGGCACACAAAGCACTAAGGCACACTAAACACTAAGGCACACTAACCACACAGGCACACTAACCACACAGGCAAACTAATCACACAGGCACACGTACCACGCAGGCACACTAACCACACAGGCACACCAACCACACAGGCGCACTAACCACTGGGGCACACAGGCGTACCAACCACGGAGACACACTAACCACGCAGGCACACTAACCACACAGGCACAATAACCACTAAGGCACACTAACCATGCAGGCATACTAACCACACAGGCACACCAACCACACACCGGCCCAGATAGCACAGTTGGTAGAGCGTCCGCTTCGGGACCGGTAGATCCAGGATCAATCCTTGATCGAGTCACACCTAAGACTTTAAAAGAGGAAGTCGTAACTTCCTCGCTTGGCGTTCAGCATGAAGGGGATAGTGCAACGACTGGTTGACCTGTATCAGTATAATGGCTTGGCCGGGGCGGCTTACTTGCCTTCGGTAAGTCGTCTCATTGAAGCAGCACTAAATAAAAGAGCAGTGGAAATCCGTCCTGCATCAAGGAGGCACATTACATGTACATGCACCCTAATGATTCCTTCGTCGTCATATGACTGAAAAATTGTTGAGTCCGACGTTAAACCCCAATCACTCACTCACTCACTCACCAACCACACAGGCACACCAGCCACGCAGGGACCCTTACCATGCAGGCACACCAACCCAAAGGCACACCAACCACACAAACACACCAACCACACAGGCACACTAAGCACACAGGCACACCAAGTACTAAGGCACACAAAGCACTAAGGCACACTAAACACTAAGGCACACTAACCAAGCAGGCACACTAACCACACAGGCAAACTAATCACACAGGCACACTAAACACGCAGGCACACTAACCACACAGGCACACTAAGCACTAAGACACAATAACCATGCAGGCACACCAACCACTGAGGCACACTAACCACGCAGGCACACTAACCTCGCAGGCACACTTACCACACAGGCAGACTTACCACACAGGCACACTAACCACGCAGGCACACTTACTACACAGGCACACTAACCACACAGCCACACAGGCACACCAATCACACATGCACACAAACCACACAGGCACACTAACCACACAAGCACACTAATCACTGGAGCACACTAACCACACAGCCACACAGCCACACGTACCACACAGGCACACTAACTACACAGGCACACTAACCACACAAGCACACTAACCACAGAGGCACACTAACCACTAAGGCACACTAGTAACGCAGGCACACCAACCACACAGGCACACCAACCACACAGGCACACTAACCACACAGGCACACCAACCACACAGGCGCACTAACCACTGGGGCACACAGGCATACCAACCACGGAGACACACTAACCACACAGGCACACTAACCACACAGGCACACTAACCACACAGGCACACTAACCACACAGGCACACTAACCACGCAGGCACACTAACCACACAGGCACACCAATCACTGAGGCACACCAACCATGGAGGCACACTAAACACTAAGCCATGTAGACTTACATGTATACCCTGTGCAGATTCACCTACAGTCTATAAACATACTATATTTTCTGCAGCAATTATCAGCCGTATAGTTCTAAGAATATTGCACTTCCCATCCCCATGCCTTCTGTGTTATCTTTAAATCACCTCGGCCAGTTGCTTGTCTCTGCTTCAGACGAGTGTAGTGTCTGAATGTACAAGGTCTTGAATATGGAAAACAATCTTTCTGACATGCCAAAAACTTGTATAACAATTAAGTCTTGTGAACATTTTGAAGATGTCATGTGTCATCATTGGCAAATTTCCCAATTAACTACATTGTTAAAAAGAGTTTCATTATGTTATTTCAAACAGTTTGCCCAGGGGTGTCAAATTACTCTTGGACATTGTTCGCCTTATCTGCAGCTTTATTTCCAGGCTTGAATGGTACAGAGATGTACAGTGTATTTATTTGATTATTATTTGATCTACAGAGAAATTTAGTGAATTGGCAGTTGCAAAGGCATCCTTTTCTCCCTCCACTTCATGAGAGTTATCTCAGGCTCCCTCCATTACACCATGCATCAGGTATGTCCGTCATGTCAGGGCCTGTAATACTTGACATCTCTCACATGTTTTCCCCTGCCCAGGAGTGTACCCTCTCATATGGCTTTAATTCATCACGATGTCACTAGTGTAAGTCAGAATTGTATCTTAATGCTTTTATCTGGAAGACAATTTGCCATTTTTTCGTCTTGCGTCCAAATGCCTGGTACATGTAGAATTTACCAGCACAATAGAGAACGTGTAAATGATGTTGTGAGAAAGAACTTGCCCGAATCATTTTTAAATTACTCTATTTTATGCCAAGCTTTTTGCCTTTTAATTCACCAGGAAATTATTTGTTTCCACTCCTGGTGAGTGAAATTGTTCATGCCGTGCTCAGTTCATAAGCCACAAGTAGATTAGGCAACTCCCTGGTGGCACATTTGTGCTGTTTCATTTAGCAGATGCAAAACTGCATGCAAAAACAACTGCACATTCATTTAAATATCCATCGGTTTGAGTTACGGTTTACCTCAGTGATACAGGGATTATAGTTATTTGTATTGAAAACATGATACTAGCTGATGGCTAGCCTTGTTTACAGTAAGGTGGTGAAATGTGAAGCCAGAGCCTAGCTGCATCAATGGATGTGTAGGGAGGGAGCAGCCTTTTTCACCTTCCTACATTCACCAACGCTTGTCAAAACTGTCTTTAGTACCTTAATTCCTCAACCTTTCGCATATGAAAAACAACTTTCAGAGCAATTTATGCACACTTACAGTTTGATTTTGGAGACAAAACTACATCGGATGGCCAGTTTCAGGGCTTCACAAGAAGTATAATTTAATCAGTCAACACAGAAACATGCCTTCAGAATACACTTGAATATAAAATACTTTGCTATTAAAATAATTACAATATTTATACCATTAAATATTGTATTTGACTGAAAATTTTGTTCATAAATTAAGTTACTCATTTGAGTTGATTTTGAGAGTTCTATTGCTCTTAGGAAGTATTCTTATTGAGTTTTGCTTTGGAAGGTGAGATTTCAGCATCAAAAGTTGTACAGACTTTGTGGCCAGTGTTTGTTTCTAAAAAAGCAAGTTTTCTAGGTGAATTTTTAGGGCTGGTAAAGTCATTTGACAGGAGTTTGGACATAATTGTTCAATGACGTTATCAGTATGACTCTGTATTTGTGGTCAGGTCTTAGGTTGAAGTGCATTGTTCTCTGTCTGGCTTGGGATGAGTTTCTGGCTGTTCATGACTGTTCCTGTCCAGTGTATACACAGCCTGTAAGCTCTGTCTGGCCTGTCGTTCATGCCTCTACCTTGTTACCATCAACTTCGCTTTTCTATTCAATTCCTCGTCTCTGGACTGTCTCAAGATCTGGACGGTTGTCTGGAGTCGTTGTGGTCTGCCTTTTAACATGTCAGACGTCGTGGAATTCTGTCGGGCTGATTTGCGTCTTGGCCACCCAAAAAGAAGAAAACAAGATTCATAGAAAAGATGAGATCAATATGCGTCTGACATTTTGGGATTGAGTTAACAGTTATGCCCTTTTCTTGTTTGGCACAGTTGGGAGTGGAAAAATGAAAAGTGTTCCATGAAACTTACACAAGTTTGGAAGTGCATAGTGTAATAGGGAAGCAGCATATTTTTGAATCCCAAGAGGTGTCACATCACCAGGATGAAATGGAAAGAGAATATCTGATGCCCATAAAATGACATCAAGTCCTTCTGCCTGCCATTTGACAAGTCCCAAGTGTCATTAACTGCATGTGCTTTTTTAGTATTATTTTTATTTTTGTAATTTTATGTAAGGAAGAGACATACACAGGGGCCAATAACAAGGCCGTTTTAGAGGTGCTCACATCACAGCATACCCTAACAAGCCCAAATTATTATGTTCCCTATAGCACCCTTTTGGACGTGACTAAATTAATTTAGTTTTGGGCTGTCTTTGAAAATTGAAGACAAAAAGCTTTAGTTGATATGGCCAAGTATTGTCTTTGTGAAATGTGTTAGAGAAAATTGCTAGACTCATAAATACGTCTAAGCATTATTGGTTTTAAACTTCAAATGGTGGCTAGAGGTTTTGAAAGGGTTATAGTACTTGCACAAAGAACTGCATGAATTTGTGAAATTTTGTGAAAGTTGTTTGAATATTGAACATAAGTATTGCACCCATGTGGGAAGATGTGTCAGCAGCCTGCGAATGGTTGTGGGTTTCAAACGAGTGGACGTAAAGTATGACATAAAAAAACTATCAAATTATAAATTTACTCATTTTTGCTATTGTGATAATGTGGGCTACACACACATATGTACAGAGAGGCTGTTACTGGTTTTGACAGTCTCATGCATTGGTGTGACTTTTGTAATCACTTAACATGTATCGGGGAGCTATTGTAGGCACTTGTACCTCAGCTGATCAGCTGGTGTCGTGCCTAGAATATCAACAAGACTTCGTGTTCACTGTACTCCCCAGGGATTACTCTCCTTTATCAGGGGGACGAAGGAAATGTAATTGAGGCCAAACAGTAGTCTTCGCAAAGCCGTGTTCAAACAGGCTGCAGCATAAATATGATCTTTCCATTTCATTCTGTTGATTACCTTCAATCCCGGCACTTCTGTCCCAAGGGATTGTGGGATACATGGGCGGGCTGTGTTCGGGCAGCTAACCGATTTCCAAGGGACAGTCTTACATATTTGACCTGTCAAGTTCAGTCGTCTTGTACTTGGGTAATTGAATCTGAACTTTTTGATTGGGACTTGTCTTGGAGGCTTATTGAATCTTATGGTCTGGCCATATCTTCAGGAAAAAACAAGGAGAATGGCAAGGCCACATGCAGAATGTAGACATGTTCTTTTAGTTGCTAAGCTATGTTGTCACATCATATTGAACTGTGGGGTTAGATGTTGGCCTGGTGTACAGTGACAATATGACAGAAAGCAGAACAAGCTATTCATATGATACACATGGCTAGGTCACATAAAGGTGTCTACCTTTAATTGCGTTTTGAATTGTAAAACTGGATAAAATTTTGAATATATTTCCTCTGTGTAAATCAGTCATTTCACAAATAGAGATGGTAATTATTCTAAAACACGGACAAATTTGAATTAGGTTGGTCTGGAAAGAGGATGTCCTCGCACAGAAAATGACCAAAATGAAATGAACACTTTTGGAATATAATGCATAACTGTATTGATTATTTATTTACTTATTTGATTGGTGTTTTACGCCGTACTCAAGAATATTTCACTTATACGACGGCGGCCAGCATTATGGTGGGTGGAAACCGGGCACAGCCCAGGGGAAACCCACGACCATCCGCAGGTTGCTGACAGACCTTCCCACTTACGGCCGGAGAGGAAGCCAGCACGAGCTGGACTTGAACTCACAATGACCGCATTGGTAAGAGGCTCCTGGGTCATTATGTTGTGCTAGCGCGCTAACCGACTGAGGCATAACTGTATTGAAAGTTGAATTCCAAATGTGCATGGGTGGCGAAAATCATAGTCAAAGAAGTTGTACATGTACGTTACACACCTTGTACATGTACATCACACACCTTGTACATGTACATCACACACCTTGTACATGTACGTCACACACCTTGTACATGTACGTCACACACCTTGTACATGTATGTCACACACCTTGTACATGTACGTCACACACCCTGTACGTCACACACCTTGTACATGTACGTCACATACCTTGTACATGTACGTCACACACATTGTACATGTACGTCACACACCTTGAATGTAGCAAATTTATTTATATATTTGATACATTTGTTTTACCGCATACTCAGGATTATTTCACTTAATATATGACAGTGGCCAGCATTATGGTGGGGTGAAACCTGCAAGCACACCATGGGGGAAACTCGCGCTGATCCGCAGGTTGCCTCCGATCTTTCCATGTAGCTCTGGAGAGGAAGCCACCATCCAGTTATTAGGTAAAGTTGATTTAGCAATTCAGAATAGCGAGCAAGAGCTGCATTCGACTCACTACGTTTGTGGTCCACGGTTTGTCATCTGTAGTGATTTCAGCCTTTTGACAACTTCTAGACAGTTATGGAGGAAAATAGGAGGTAAGATCCAGCAGTTAATTTATAACCTTTGTACGTGTACTTCTACATATATGCATGTATACATGTCTGTTCTAATCTAGTACTGGTCTACTAGAGATCTGTGTGGATGTGCATAAGCCTGCGGATGATAAGAGATACCGTTCAAGGTGCCCAGGAAACTGTCTTTTCTGCTGTCAGTGTTGTCTCCCTTGATGATTTAAGTTGATCATCACAACCTGTGGTCATTAGTTACATTTTAAAGGACTTTATAATAAGACAAGAGTATAATGTAACAAAGACGCTTAGGGACTCTAATTAAATAACTCTTGCAGCAAAAGGGTGGGTTGGTGATTGTGTTTTAAAATTGATGAGAAATAAATAAAAAAACTTTACACCTCCATCACCCTCCTTCTGCTCTGTAAAAAAAAATATTGCTCAAAATCCCCAATAATATTTAGTCTGTCTCTTATATGATGCAGCTGAGGAAATCGATACATTTTTATATCTGTGGTCACGAGGTGGAATGTGCTACTGAATATATAATGTGATTTCTGCTTGTGAAGAATATCCGTCAGGTTGCCGAGGTCAGCGGACGCTTTATATCCAACACAACACCACAGCCAGCCGCCCTCGCCCAATCAATGCTTGTATAGTCAGCCATGTGATTTATCGACAGTGTTCCGTTGTGAATGGTATCAATTACCAAACAGTGTAGAGGTCGTTGAAGTCAAGCTGGCTTGTATATGTGTAGACAGAGTAGTGGTATTAATGATAAAGAAGAGAGGGTGGGAGGAAGAGCATAGCTGTAAAGCACTGGAGAAAAGGCACAGCATTATCCCGTTCTGACGCCAGTGTTACTCTGTATAACAGAGTTCCGCGTTGGCTTTGACAAAATCCCCGCCCCATTTTCATCTCACCTATTGATTCCTTAATTGATTGATTTGACCAGCGTGATACTCTGTCGAGAGATGCCACTTAGAGGGACGTTTGCTCCATTGTGGTGACGAGTGCTTGTTGTCATCCTGGGTGACCGCGCTGTGGAGTACAAGTTAAATGACTTTGTGCCCGGTGACAACTGATGTAGCGTTTTACCACAAGTAAGGCATGTGGCCTACAGTGATACAGCCGTTGTCTAGGCATTGCCAGACTGGCTTTCAATGTGTGTCATTCACAAAGCAGGATGTATGAATGTCATTAAAGACAGCTGTAAAAGAATTTTCAATCTTGTCTGAACTGTAAGTGGCAGAGTTCCTGAAGTACATTATAAAAACAGCTCGAGTCAGTTGTTATCAGTTATTGACAGCTAGCTTTCCTGTTTTACTACATCCCTAATCTGCATCATGGGGTCTTGTGCATATGAAGTACTGACATCATTTGAACTGTTGGCAACACTTTCTAACTGTTACAGACGTGCATGAAGCTCATGGTCTCTCGTGTCATGAGATGCTGATGACACTGCAGACAAAAGATCCTAAAGGGACCAATGTACTCTTTGTGTTAGTCCACAGTATGTGGAACTAATGTGCAGGCTCCGTGTATTCTCCATGTACTCTCCGTGTATTCTCCATGTAATCTTCGTGTATTCTCCATGTAATCTCCGTGTATTCTGCATGTACTCTCCGTGTATTCTGCATGTAATCTCCATGTATTCTCCATGTAATCTCCGTGTATTCTCCATGTAATCTCCGTGTATTCTCCATGTAATCTCCGTGTATTCTCCATGTAATCTCCGTGTATTCTCCATGTAATCTCTGTGTATTCTCCATGTATTCTCCATGTACTCTCCGTGTATTCTCCATGTACTCTCCGTGTATTCTCCATGTAATCTCCATGTATTCTCCGTGTATTCTCCATGTAATTTCCCTGTATTCTCCATGTAATCTCCATGTATTCTCCGTGTATTCTCCATGTAATCTCCGTGTATTCTCCGTGTATTCTCCATGTAATCTCCGTGTATTCTCCATGTAATCTCTGTGTATTCTCCATGTATTCTCCATGTAATCTCCGTGTATTCTCCATGTAATCTCCGTGTATTCTCCATGTAATCTCTGTGTATTCTCCATGTATTCTCCATGTACTCTCCGTGTATTCTCCATGTATTCTCCGTGTATTCTCCATGTATTCTCCGTGCATTCTCCATGTAATCTCCGTGTATTCTCCATGTATTCTCCATGTAATCTCCATGTATTCTCCATGTAATCTCTGTGTATTCTCCATGTAATCTCTGTGTATTCTCCATGTAATCTCCGTGTATTCTCCATGTAATCTTCGTGTATTCTCCATGTATTCTCCATGTAATCTCAGTGTATTCTCCATGTATTCTCCATGTATTCTCCATGTAATCTCCGTGTATTCTCCATGTAATCTCCGTGTATTCTCCATGTAATCTCCGTGTATTCTCCATGTAATCTCTGTGTATTCTCCATGTAATCTCCGTGTATTCTCCATGTATTCTCCATGTAATCTCCATGTATTCTCCATGTATTCTCCATGTAATCTCCATGTATTTTCCATGTAATCTCTGTGTATTCTCCATGTAATCTCCGTGTATTCTCCATGTAATCTCCGTGTATTCTCCATGTAATCTCCGTGTATTCTCCATGTAATCCTCGTGTAATCTCCATGTACTCTCCGTGTATTCTCCATGTATTCTCCGTGTATTCTCCATGTATTCTCCATGTAATCTCCGTGTATTCTCCATGTATTCTCCATGTAATCTCCATGTATTCTCCATGTAATCTCCATGTATTCTCCATGTAATCTCCATGTATTCTCCATGTAATCTCCATGTAATCTCAGTGTATTCTCCATGTATTCTCCATGTAATCTCCGTGTATTCTCCATGTAATCTCTGTGTATTCTCCATGTAATCTCCGTGTATTCTCCATGTAATCTCTGTGTATTCTCCATGTATTCTCCATGTACTCTCCATGTATTCTCCATGTATTCTCCATGTAATCTCAGTGTATTCTCCATGTATTCTCCATGTAATCTCCGTGTATTCTCCATGTGTATTCTCCATGTAATCTCTGTGTAATCTTCATGTAATCTCCGTGTATTCTCCATGTAATCTCCGTGTATTCTCCATGTATTCTCCATGTATTCTCCATGTAATCTCTGTGTATTCTCCATGTAATCTCCGTGTATTCTCCATGTATTCTCCATGTAATCTCCATGTATTCTCCATGTAATCCCCGTGTATTCTCCATGTAATCTCCGTGTATTCTCCATGTATTCTCCATGTAATCTCCGTGTATTCTCCATGTAATCTCCGTGTATTCTCCATGTAATCTCCGTGTATTCTCCATGTAATCCTCGTGTAATCTCCATGTATTCTCCGTGTATTCTTTGTGTATTCTCTGTGTATTTTCCGTGTTTTCTCCACATAATCTCCATGTATTCTCCATGTATTCTCCGTGTATTCTCCTGCTGTACGCAGGATATGTACTTGTACATCTACATTTATTTACATGTTAGTACACCTATCTCTCATTATTTATTTATTTGATTGGTCTTTTATGCCGTACGTGCTTAAGAATATTGCTCTATAATACAATGGCAGCGAGAATTAAGGTAGGAGGAAAGCAGGTCAAAACCAGGGGATAACTCTCAACCATCCGCAGGTTGCTGGAAGACCTTCCCACGTTATGGCAGAAGAGTAAACCAGCTTGAGCTGTGCCCTCAATGTAACACCCTTTGTAACATTATATGATTCAGTATAACAAGCCGTCACTACATGTAGTTGTATTTTGTTTGCAGTCAGAGATTTGGTTATTGTGTTGTTATATTCAGTGAATTTAAGCCCTGCTATTATGCTGACTAGCCATGCAGTTAACATCTCAGGAGGAGTCGTGTCGATTTCCATATAATACATGTTAATGGTTGTTGTTGGTACAGAATCTCCATACGCCACACACCACTTATAACAGGGTAGGCAGATTTGTTCCCTGGCAAGAGCCTTATGATAAGCCCGAGGTTTGTATCAAATCCTCAGAGCTGGGGTTGTTCCTGGAAAGACAAATAATATATGGTGTGTTGCACATAACATTTAGCTATTTACAAATGACACATTTTGTTTGATTCTCATTGATTCTTCCGTGTTGTAGGGCCTTTTAAGAGATGTTTGTGAATGTTTTGTAATATTTTCTTATCATCATCCTGACATCAAAAGTATCATTTTAAGACCTCACCAGACTTTCAGGCGAATGCTGTATGTGCACCGGCAGTCAACCTTTGAATGCAGTGGGCATTGTTCACACCAGAGTTTAGGGGGAATGCAGTGTGTGGACCAGCAGTCAACCATTAAATGTAATGGGCATTTTTCACACCAGACTTTAGGGGGAATGCAGTGTGTGGACCAGCAGTCAAACCTTAAATGTAATGGGCATTTTTCACACCAGACTTTAGGGGGAATGCAGTGTGTGGACCAGCAGTCAAACCTTTAAATGTAATGGGCATTTTTCACACCAGAGTTTAGGGGGAATGCAGTGTATGGACCAGCAATCAACCCTTAAATGTAATGGGCATTTTTCACACCAGAGTTTAGGGGGAATGCAGTGTATGGACCAGCAATCAACCCTTAAATGTAATGGGCATTTTTCACACCAGAGTTTAGGGGGAATGCAGTGTATGGACCTGCAATCAACCCTTAAATGTGATGGGCATTTTCCCCAGCAGACATCAAGGGGAATGCAATGCATGCACCAGCAGTCAACCCTTAAATGTAATGGGCATTTTTCCCAGCAGACTTCAAGGGGAATGCAGTGTATGGACCAGCAGTCAGCCCTTAAATGTAATAGGCATTTTTCCACACCAGACCTTAGGGGGAATGCAGTGTGCTGATCAGCAATCAACCCTTAAATGTAATGGGCATTTTTCCCAGCAGACTTCAAGGGGAATGCAGTGTATGGACCAGCAATCAGCCCTTAAATGTAATAGGCATTTTTCCACACCAGACTTTAGGGGGAATGCAGTGTGTGGATCAGCAATCAACCCTTAAATGTAATGGGCATTCTTCACACCAGACTTTAAGGGGAATGCAGTGTATGGACCAGCAGTCGACCCTTAAATGTAATGGGCATTTTTCCCAGCTGACTTCAAGGGGAATGCAGTGTATGGACCAGCAGTCAACCCTTAAATGTAATGGGCATTTTTCACACCAGACTTTAGGGGGAATGCAGTGTATGGACCAGCTGTCAACTGTTAAATGTAATGGGCATTTTCCACACCAGAGTTTAGGGGGAATGCAATGTAAGACCAGCAATCAACCCTTAAATGTAATGGGCATTTTTCACACAAGACTTTAGGGGGAATGCAGTGTATAGACCAGCAGTCGACCCTTAAATGTGATGGGCATTTTTCACACCAGAGTTTAGGGGGAATGCAGTGTATGGACCTGCAATCAACCCTTAAATGTAATGGGCATTTTCCACACCAGAGTTTAGGGGGAATGCGATGTATGGACCTGCAGTCAACCCTTAAATGTAATGGGCATTTTTCACACCAGACTTTAGGGGGAATGCAATGTATGGACCAGCAGTCAACCCTTAAATGTAATGGGCATTTTTCACACCAGGCTTTAAATGGAATGCAGTGTATGGACCAGCAGTCAACCCTTAAATGTAATGGGCATTTTTTACACCAGACTTTAGGGGGAATGCAGTGTGTGGACCAGTAGTCAACCCTTAAATATAATGGGCATTTTTCACACTAGAGTTTAGGTGGAATGCAGTGTGTGTACCAGCAGTCAACCCTTAAATGAAATGGGCATTTTTCACACCAGGCTTTAAGGGGAATGCAGTGTGTGGACCAGCAGGCAACCCTTAAATGTAATGGGCATTTTTCACACTAGATTTTAGAGAGAATGCAGTGTGTGGACCAGCAGTCAACCCTTAAATGTAATGGGCATTTTTTACACCAGAATCTAAGAGGAATGGAAGTGTGTAGACCAGCAGTCAACCCTTAAATGTAATGGGCATTTTCCACAACAGACTTTTAAGGGGAATGCAGTGTATGGACCAGCAGTCAACCGTTAAATGTAATTAGGTATTTTTTCACACTAGACTTTAGGGGGAATGCAGTGTGTGGACCAGCAGTCAACCTTTAAATGTAATGGGCATTTTTCACACCAGACTTTAGGGGGAATGCAGTGTGTAGACCAGAAGTCAACCCTTAAATGTAATGGGCATTTTTGCCACCAGACTCTAAGGGGAATGCAGTGTATGGACCTGCAGTCAACCCTTAAATGTAATGAGCATTTTTCACACTAGATTTTAGGGGGAATGCAGTGTGTGGACCAGCAGTCAACCCTTAAATGTAATGGGCATTTTTCACACCAGAGTTTAGCGGGAATGCAATGTATGGACCAGCAGTCAACCCTTAAATGTAATGGGCATTTTTCACACCAGAGTTTAGGGGGAATGCAATGTGTGGACCAGCAGTCAACCTTTAAATGTAATGGGCATTTTTTACACCAGACTTTAGGGGGAATGCAGTATATGGACCAGCAGTCAACCCTTAAATGTAATAGGCATTTTTCACACCAGGCTTTAAGGGGAATGCAGTGTATGGACCAGCTGTCAACCCTTAAATGTAATGGGCATTTTTTACACTAGACTTTAAAAGGAATGCATTGTGTGGACCAGCAGTCAACCTTGAAATGTAATGGGCATTTTCACACTAGATCTTAGGGGGAATACAGTATGTGGACCAGCAGTCAACCCTTAAACGTAATGAGCATTTTTACACCAGACTTTAAGGGGAATGCAGTGTATGGAGCAACTGTCAACCCTTAAATGTGATGGGCATTTTTCATACCAGGCTTTAAGGGGAATGCAATGTGTGGACCAGCAGTCAACCCTTGAATGTAATGGGCATTTTTACACTAGACTTTAGGGGGAATGCAGTGTGTGTACCAGCAGTCAACCCTTAAACGTAATGGGCATTTTTCACACCAGAGATTAGGGGGAATGCATTGTGTGGACCAGCAGTCAACCATTCTAAGTAGTGGGCATTTTTCCCAGCAGATTTTAGGGGGGATGCAGTGTGTGTACCAGCAGTCAACCCTTAAATGTAATGGGCATTTTTCACACCAGACTTTAGGGGGAATGCAGTGTGTGGACCAGCAGTCAGCCCTTAAATGTAATGGACAATTTTCACACACGACTTTAGCGGGAATGCAGTGCATGGACCAGCAGTCAACCCTTAAATGTATTGGGCATTTTTCACACCAGACTTTAGGGGGAATGCAGTGTATGGACCTGCAGTCAACCCTTAAATGTAATAGGCATTTCCCACACCAGACTTTAAGGGGAATGCATTGTATGAACCAGCTGTCAATCCTTAAATGTAATGGGCATTTTTTACACCAGACTTTAGGGGGAATGCAGTGTGTGGACCAGCAGTCAACGCTTTAATGTTGTGGGCATTCTTCACACCAGACTTTAAGGGTAATGCAGTGTATGGACCAGCAGTCAACCCTTAAATGTAATGGGCATTTTTCACACCAGACTTTAAGGGGAATGCAGTGTGTAGACCAGCTGTCAACCCTTAAATGTAATGGGCGTTTTTCACACCAGACTTTAAGGGGAATGCAGTTTATGGACCAGCAGTGAACCCTTAAAAGTAATGGGCATTTTTCCCAGCAGACTTCAATGGGAATGCAGTGTGTGGACCATCAGTCAACCGTTAAAATGTAATGGGCATTTTTCACACCAGACTTTAAGGGGAATGCAGTGTATGGACCAGCAGTCAACCCTTAAAAGTAATGGGCCTTTTTCCCAGCAGACTTCAAAGGGAATGCAGTGTATGGACCAGCAGTCAACCCTTAAAATGTAATGGGCATTTTTCACAGCAGACTTTAAGGGGAATGCAGTGTATGGACCGGCAGTCAACCCTTAAATGTAATGGGCATTTTTCCCAGCAGACTTCAAGGGGAATGCAGTGCATGCACCAGCAGTCAACCTTTAAAGGTAATGGGCTTTTTTCACACCAGTCTTTAGGGGGAATGCAGTGTGTGGACCTGCAGTCAACCCTTAAATGTAATGGGCATTTTTCACACCAGACTTTAGGGGGAATGCAGTGTATGGACCTGCAGTCAACCCTTAAATGTAATAGGCATTTCCCACACCAGACTTTAGGGGGAATGCATTGTATGAACCAGCTGTCAATCCTTAAATGTAATGGGCATTTTTTACACCAGACTTTAGGGGAATGCAGTGTGTGGACCAGCAGTCAACGCTTTAATGTTGTGGGCATTCTTCACACCAGACTTTAGGGGGAATTCAGTGTGTGGACCAGCAGTCAACCCTTAAATGTGATGGGCATTTTTCACACCAGAGTTTAGGGGGAATGCAGTGCGTGGACCAGCTGTCAACCCCTAAATGTAATGGGTATTTTTCACACCAGGCTTTAAGGGTAATGCAGTGTATGGACCAGCAGTCAACCCTTAAATGTAATGGGCATTTTTCACACCAGACCTTAAGGGGAATGCAGTGTATGGACCGGCAGTCAACCCTTAAATGTAATGGGCATTTTTCCCAGCAGACTTCAAGGGGAATGCAGTGCATGCACCAGCAGTCAACCTTTAAAGGTAATGGGCTTTTTTCACACCAGTCTTTAGGGGGAATGCAGTGTGTGGACCAGCAGTCAACCCTTAAATGTAGTGGGCATTTTTCACACCACAGATTAGAGGGAATGCAGTGCATGCACCAGCAGTCAACCCTTAAATGTAGTGGGCATTTTTCACACCAGAGATTAGGGGGAATGCAGTGTGTGGACCAGCAGTCAACCCTTAAATGTAATGGGTATTTTTCACACCAGGCTTTAAAGGGAATGCAGTGTGTGGACCAGCTGTCAACCCTTAAATGTAATGGGCATATTTTCTACACCAGACTTTAAGTGGAATGCAGTGTGTGGACCAGCAGTCAACGCTTTAATGTTGTGGGCATTCGTCACACCAGACTTTAGGGGGAATTCAGTGTGTGGACCAGCAGCCAACCCTTAAATGTAATGGCTATTTTTCACACCAGAGTTTAGGGGGAATGCAGTGCATGCACCAGCAGTCAACCCTTAAATGTAGTGGGTATTTTTCACACCAGATTTTAGGGGGAATGCAGTGTGTGGACCAGCAGTCAACCCTTAAATGTAATGGGTATTTTTCACACCAGGCTTTAGAGGGAATGCAGTGTGTGGACCAGCTGTCAACCCTTAAATGTAATGGGCATTTTTTACACCAGACTTTAAGGGGAATGCAGTGTGTGGACCAGCAGTCAACGCTTTAATGTTGTCGGCATTCGTCACACCAGACTTTAAGGGGAATTCAGTGTGTGGACCAGCAGTCAACCCTTAAATGTAATGGGTATTTTTCACACCAGTTGTTAGGGGGAATGCAGTGTGTGGACCAGCTATCAACCCCTAAATGTAATGGGCATTTTTCACACCAGACTTTAAGGGAAATGCAATGTGTGGACCAGCAGTCAACTGTTAAATGTAATGTGCATTTTTCACACCAGACTTTAGGGGGAATGCAGTGTGTGGACCAGCAGTCAACCTTTAAATGTAATGGGCATTTTTCACACCAGTCTTTAAGGGGAATGCAGTGTGTGGACCAGCAGTCAACCCTTAAATGTAATGGGCATTTTTCACACTAGACTTTAGGGGGAATGCAGTGTGTGAACCAGCAGTCAACCTTTAACTGTAATGGGCATTTTTTACACCAGAATCTAAGAGGAATGGAAGTGTGTAGACCAGCAGTCAACCGTTAAATGTAATGGGCATTTTCCACAACAGACTTTTAAGGGGAATGCAGTGTATGGACCAGCAGTCAACCGTTAAATGTAATTAGGTATTTTTTCACACTAGACTTCAAGGGGAATGCAGTGTGTGGACCAGCAGTCAACCTTTAAATGTAATGGGCATTTTTCACACCAGACTTTAGTGGGATTGAAGTGTATAGACCAGAAGGCAACCCTTAAATGTAATGGGCATTTTTCCCACCAGACTCTAAGGGGAATGCAGTGTACTGACCTGCAGTCAACCCTTAAATGTAATGGGCATTTTCCACACCAGACTTTAAGAGGAATGCAGTGTGTGGACCAGCAGTCAACCCTTAAATGTAATGGGAATTTTCACGCCAGATTTTAGGGGGAATGCAGTGTAGTGCAAAGGTCCAGCAGTCAGCCTTTGAATGTAATGGGCATTTTAGCATTACATTTTTGCTAGCGGACTTCAAGGGGAATGCAGTGTGTGGACCAGCAGTCATTCCTTAAATTTAATGGGCATTTTTCACACCAGACTTTAAGGGGAATGCAGTGTGTGAACCAGCAATCAACCCTTAAATGTAATGGGCATTTTCCACACCAGACTTTAAGGGGAATGCAGTGTGTGGACCAGCAGTCAACCCTTAAATGTAATGAGCATTTTTTATCCCAGAGTTTAGGGGGAATGCAGTGTATGGACCAGCAGTCAACCCTTAAATATAATGGGCATTTTTCACAGCAGACTTTAAGGGGAATGCAGTGTACTGACCAGCAATCAACCCTTAAATGTAATGGGCATTTTCCACACCAGATTTTTGGGGGAATGCAGTACATGTACTAGTAGTTCACATCATAAGGCTTAGTCTGTAGCTGATATTGTAAAAATCTCTGTACATGTGGAGAATGTTACAATTTTGTATTATACACATTTGACCTTTAAACATCTTGTATCTTATTGTGGTATCTAAGTTTTCAATTCCTGTATTATTGGCCTTCCCTTCATTTACCTCTTCTTTCTCGTCTACATGTATCTCGCGTATGTAAGGGACGGACTATTTTAGGCATCTTATTGACTCCCCCATGATATATTTATTTAGCTCTAGCCTCTGTAATCAGATGTCTCCCTATTTTGGGAATCAACGTGGGTGGGGACGTTTTGTCTGCTTTTGGACTTGTGTTGATTGACTGAATCAGGTATTACAGATAAAATAGGAATTATACAGTTACAGGTACATGTATATCCCTCCATTTACCATGGCTGCTGTAGAACTGCAGGGGCTTTCTGTTGAGTACATGCATGCCTGGATCGAGGGTATATCATGGCTGCTGTAGAACTACAGGTGTTTTCTGTTGAGTACATGCATACCTGGATCGAGGGTATATCATGGCTGCTGTAGAACTGCAGGTGCTTTCTGTTGAGTACATGCATGCCTGGATCGAAGGTATATCATGGCTGCTGTAGGACTACAGGTGCTTTCTGTTGAGTATACGCGTAACTGGATCGAGGGTATATCATGGCTGCTGTAGAACTACAGGTGCTTTCTGTTGAGTACATACATAACTGGATCAAGGGTATATCATGGCAGCTGTAGAGCTACAGGTGCTTTCTGTTGAATGCATGCATAACTGGATCGATTGCATATCATGGCAGCTGTAGAACTGCAGGTGCTTTCTGTTGAGTACATGCATAACTGGATCGAGGGTATATCATGGCAGCTGTAGAACTGCAGGTGCTTTCTGTTGAGTACATGCATAACTGGATCGAGGGTATATCATGGCAGCTGTAGAACTACAGGTGCTTTCTGTTGAATACATGCATAACTGGATCAATTGCATATCATGGCAGCTGTAGAACTGCAGGTGCTTTCTGTTGAGTACATGCATAACTGGATCGAGGGTATATCATGGCAGCTGTAGAACTGCAGGTGCTTTCTGTTGAGTACATGCATAACTGGACCGAGGGTATATCATGGCAGCTGTAGAGCTACAGGTGCTTTCCGTTGAATACATGCATAACTGGATCGAGGGTATATCATGGCAGCTGTAGAGCTACAGGTGCTTTCTGTTGAATGCATGCATAACTGGATCGAGGGTATATCATGGCAGCTGTAGAACTGCAGGTGCTTTCTGTTGAGTACATGCATAACTGGATCGAGGGTATATCATGGCTGCTGTAAAACTACAGGTGCTTTCTGTTGAGTACATGCATGTCTGGATCGAGGGTATATCATGGCTGCTGTAGAACTACAGGTGCTTTCTGTTGAGTACATGCATAACTGGATCGAGGGTATATCATGGCAGCTGTAGAACTGCAGGTGCTTTCTGTTGAGTACATGCATAACTGGATCGAGGGTATATCATGGCAGCTGTAGAGCTACAGGTGCTTTCTGTTGAGTACATGCATAACTGGATTGAGGGTTTCTTTAGTTTATTTACATGTATGTATTAAATGTTCTTATTTTACAAAAACAATTCAATTTAACTTGTAGGCTCTGTTGTTTTAATTTCTTCCATTCTTTGGTATTTATTGTTGCCTTAATTATTTCAAATCATAAAGGCATATATGGTACCAGGCCAGCCCTAGTCATGCCAGTGCCGACATACATGGTACCAGGCCAGCCCTAGTCATGCCAGTGTCAACATACATGGTACCAGGCCAGCCCAAGTCATGCTAGTGCCGACATACGATTAGGTACTACCCCACCGAATGTACGCGCAGCTGATATCTTTGTGCTGCCTATATGCTTGGTTTGAAACAACATGTGCAAACATGCAGGTAAGTATCGGGCATCAGATATTTTTCTGTAAATGCAAAAATTAAGCTATCCAAGTAAATGAAATATTGGCAATATTTTGCAGTGTGAGCAGTTTCATTTTCAAAAGTGCATAGCTATTATTTCTAAAATTCGAATCCTGGATGTAACTAGATATTGTGTGAGTATTTGTGTACATATGCAAGAAAACCAACATCTTCTAGGAACACCAGCAAGTTTTGAGCTGCACCCACAAACTCTTTAACACAGCTAATAAAGAGTGTTATTATTACATGTATCTCATTGGGTGGTCACTGGCTCAACTGTCAAGTGAAGCATTGTTCTTACCCTAGCCAGCCAACCCTTAATCAGTGACATACGTTACAGGATCAAATTCTTGCAGGACAGGTGTTAGTTTTAATACAGCTTGGCTAGTTTGCACACCTATCAGTTTTCGTCATCTCAAGGCTGACCCGTTTCTGCGCACCATCCGTTTGGGTCAGCCCAAACCTGACACATTTAGGCACCCATCTGTTTGGGTTAGTCCAAACCTGACCTGTTTGGGCACCTATCTGTTTGGGTTAGTCCAGACCTGAACCGTTTGGGCACCCAATGTTTGGGTCAGCCCAAACCTGACCTGTTTGGGCACGTATCAGTTTGGTCAGGTTTGGGCACTCATCCGTTTGGGTCTGCCTTGCGAAACATTTTCCGGCACTAAAATGGCTCCAGATATGGTCCTGCAGACATTTTGACAACTGGAGGAGATTATTGCTGGTTTCTCCTCAGCCCTAAGCCAGAATGTCTGATGTAAGTGATAATGTTGTGTGCAGCACATTTTATGAAAAGGATTATAGCGATGGATTCTAGTGATGTGACATTTGTTAGACTGTGTGTAATCCTGCAGACGGAGCCTAGCTGACAGACCGACGAGCAAAGAGATCCAAAATAAGATAAAAGCATATGAGATCTGGTCTGTAAAAAGCCCATGTATACATTTGTCATGGTTGATGAAAAGGTGTAAGCTGGGGTAATGGGTTACAAATGGTCAGACCATGCACTTAGCACTGGTCAGTCTTGACCATAGCCACTTAGCCCTGGTCAGCCCTGACGGCAGTGACCACTCAGGTATATTGATTTGGAGTTAGTGTAATGATGAATTGAGATAGAAAGAGCCCTGATAAACTTTGCCCTAAGGCACTCCATAAAGGTTTCAGCAAATTCTTGAGTTCATTGAATTTTGGAACATTGGATTGCGGTGACTTGCTGGAAAGAATCATGAGCAACCCCAGAAATGTAGAGTTTTGAGTATTTCTCCATTCCCTTGTTATCCATGTTCCAATATCCTCTAGCTATTGTACAAAATGTATGTCCTCCAGTGACTACCATTTCACAGACTATACATTACCTTAGTAGTGCATATATATACTTCAGTTCTATGCATTTAAATCACAAGGTGCACTCCCCCCCCTCCCCCCGCCATACAAAGGGAGAACCCCTCAGTGGGGGCCTTAGTGACAATAATAAAGCAGTCAGTGACGCTCATGTGGCCGTTTGCACTGTCTCACACCACATGGCATACACCTGTAAGGTGTGCATTTCATGTATGTCAAAATAGAAACTCGTAATTGCATTTACATGGCTTAATTATAAATAAGAAACAATCTAATGAAGCAACCTGATGATAGTGGGGTTTCCCCTGGGTAGGGGAGGCCTCCAGGTGTATGTCATATAGTGAGAGTCCCTCACTATTTTGACATTTGCAGTTTTAAATCACCTTTCAGACTGCATGACGGGGAATAAATAATAAATAAGACTAATAAATAACAGAGGTAATAAAGCTATGTAAAGGCAGGAAATCTGTCAAAGAGAGAGATAAAAATGGTCGGTCGTGTTTCTAGAAGCCACACAGATTTGTAACTTTCACTTTGTCGATGATTAGTTTCCGCTATAATAATACAGCACGTGCCCCTAGCTACAGCATGATGCAATGTCCCAGGAGTCTTTCACCAATGCAATCGCTGTGAGTTGAAGTTCAGCTCATGCTGTCTTTCTCTCTGGCCATATGTGAGAAGGTCTGCCAGCAAGTTGCTGATTGTCGTGAGTTTCTCTTGGGCTCTCAGTGCTCAGTTTCCTCCCACCTTAATGCTGGCCGCCGACGTTTAAGTGAAATATTCTTGAGTGCGGCCTAAAAAACCAATCAAATAAATGAATCAGATATATAAATGAATTAAATTTTAACTCAGACCACAGCATCGGAAATCTAACACTTTAATATGTATCATAAATGAAATACCAGTAGTACAGTGAACTTCCCATTAAATTGCTGCCAGAATAACTAAGCACCCGAAAGTTCCTCGCATTGTACAAATAACTACGTACTCTGAACAATTAAATGAAATACTGTGAATTTGTCATGTCATCATGTCTGGATCCATGAAGGACCCACTGTTGTAGTTGTTTGCCCACATTTTCATCGGCTGATCACACTACACTGTCACTGTCCATCACATTCTGCCAGATGAATTAACAGATATTCAAGCTGATGATAAATAATACTTGCAGATTTATGGAAAACATCAGTACCCTGTCAACTGCTAACCAGATAGTTATTGTCTGAGGCTCAGTTTTTATCAGAAAGATAATTCGGCGATGAGTATTTGCAGTGTGATACAAATGGCCATGTTATTATTATATGCAGGCTGAGAAATGTGGGTGATGTGTACCGGCTAGAATTTGGCTGCGTGATAGTCACTACATGTCAGTTTTTGTGGTCAAGGTTCAAATCCCTGTGTTTGCCACAGGATCACTTACATTGGAGGAAACAACACACCCCAGACAGTTCAGCACCAGGATGACAAAACTATCTTAGATTTACATGTGTAACTAATGTATTATATGTAAGAGTTGTGTCAATGAAAGCCAAAGTTTTTCCCATTCACTGAAAGCCAAAGCTTTCCCCATTTCCCAGAAAGACTTCATTTAACTTTCCCTTGTATTTCCCAACTGTCACAGCTTGCCCCATTTCTCAGAAAGCCACAGTTTTCTCTGTTCCCTTGAAAGCTGTCATTGGAGTATTTCCCATTTCTCAGAAAGCCACAGTTTTCTCTGTTCCCTTGAAAGCTGTCATTGGAGTGTTTCCCATTTCTCAGAAAGCCACAGTTTTCCCCATTTAGCCAACATATATTATATAGCCATAGTTTTCCCCATTTTTGCTTCAAAAGCCAGAATGGCAATATGATGCCAAGAAGTGAGCCAGCATGCACATGTTTCTAAATAAGGTAGCCCGGCCATGCCCAAACAAATCACTGATTTCATAAAAAAAAAAAACCAAAAAAAAAAACGTGATAAGATAAAGTATGGTGATGATATAAAAGTTAGTAGGATGTCTGGTGGGGTGTGGAGCGGTTGGGGAGCAGTGGATTCGTGGACACGCTTCCATGCCAGCTGGAGGGTTCAGGCAGCCAATTGATAGTCACCGGCGAATCAATCAATGGCCTGGCCCTGTCCGGTCTGTCAGTAATCGGCTTGACTTCTGGTCGCTTCATCCGCGACTGCCCGCCTTATCAGCCCAGGATTAGCTCATCACCACGGCAACCTGCCACCCAATTTCCCCGTCCTAAGCGGAGCCCAAAAATGTCCATTCTCTCTGGAAACTGACTGTGGTGAAAAAGATCGAAGAAAGAAAAAAATGGAAAAAAATACCAACATTGTATCTGCACTTGGTACATTAAACATTAAGATGCGTTACATGATAATTTTTTGAGGGGCAGATTAGAACCCAGGCATGTTGTCACTTTTTGTTTTATTCATTAGCCCATTGAATTAATAGTCATCAAGTTTATCAGCTTTCATCCTGGCACGTTATTTATTTCTTTTGGGCGATTTCATTATGCTCACTTTCTATACAGAATTAAGATGCTTATCTTACATTTGCCAGAATACAGGAGGTAGACGAATGTAAGGGCTCACTCCTGGACTTAGACAAGAACTGTGTGGATTCCTCGTTCTGACAATAACAGGAAGATACAGAAACTTCTCCCTGAAAATATCTATGGCTGCGCCCAACAGCGAGCGACACAATTTAGTGGTGCTGGTGGGTACATTCCTAGTTATTTTCCGATGGAAGTTTCTGTATTTCCCTGCTTCCATTAATGGGAAACTCGTTACTCTCAATTCTGCTTGTATCAAGATGGTCAAAGCTGTGAACTCATTTGTTCTTTTATTATGTCACAATTATCCGTGCTAACAAAACATATATGAAGTACACATGTGCTGCAACATCACAGAAGACAATCCATTCTACTGTCGTGGACCTTGTGTGTAGCTTATCCTCAAGCCTCCCATTGTTCAACCTTGGGTGTAGCTTATCCTCGAGCCTCCCATTGTTCAACCTTGGAGATGTGCTATGTTGTGTGTAGCTTAACCTCAAGCCTCCCATTGTTCAACCTTGGGTGTAGCTTATCCTTGAGCCTCCCATTGTTCAACTTTGAAGACGTGATATGTTGTGTGTAGCTTAACCTCAAGTCTCCCATTGTTCAACCTTGGGTGTAGCTTATCCTCAAGCCTCCCATTGTTCAACCTTGAAGACGTGCTATGTTGTACGCAGCTTATCCTTGAGCCTCCTCCCATTGTTCAACCTTGAAGATGTGCTATGTTGTGTGTAGCTTATCCTTGAGCCTCCCATTGCACAACCTTGAGGACATGCTATCTTGTGTGTAGTTTATCCTTGAGCCTCCCATTATTCAACCTTGAAGACCTGCTATCTTGTGTGTACCTTATCCTTGAGCCTGCCATCGTTCAACCTTGAAGACCTGCTATGTTGTGTGTAGCTTATCCTTGAGCCTGCCATCGTTCAACCTTGAGGACATGCTATCTTGTGTGTAGCTTATCCTTGAGCCTGCCATTGTTCAACCTTGAGGACATGAGCTAGTTATTTTACCCCAGGGGTGAGTGGGGGGTGATCACCCCAAGGGGAGGGGGGGGGGGGGTGATCATTTATTACCTCACTGTTGTTCTTTTACCTCATTTGTTCTTTCCTTTATTATGTCACAATTATCCGTGCTAACAAAACATATATGAAGTACACATGTGCTGCAACATCACAGAAGACAATCCATTCTACTGTCGTGGACCTTGTGTGTAGCTTATCCTCAAGCCTCCCATTGTTCAACCTTGGGTGTAGCTTATCCTCGAGCCTCCCATTGTTCAACCTTGAAGACGTGCTATCTTGTGTGTACCTTATCCTCAAGCCTCCCATTGAACAACTTTGTGTGTAGCTTATCCTTGAGCCTCCCATTGTTCAACCTTGAAGACCTGCTATCTTGTGTGTACCTTATCCTTGAGCCTGCCATTGTTCAACCTTGAGGACATGAGCTAGTTATTTTACCCCAGGGGTGAGTGGGGGGTGATCACCCCAAGGGGAGGGGGGGGTGATCATTTATTACCTCACTGTACAAAGTGAGGAAATCTTATTGTGAGAGGGGGATCAGATGCTGTCAGCGGCGGTGACAGTGTCCAGTTTGTTGTAAGTTTTTCGCCAATCATAGGGTTGCAGTGGCCACCCATAATCCACAGACAGTCGGAGGGAAGTTTTTTACCCATGGTTCAATATTTCCTTAGCCATTCACAGGGTTATAGTTGCCACCTATAGTACATGGATTACAAAATGCAGTTTGCGATTTGCATATCAAAGACATCTGCAGTATATTTGTTCACAAACTGCCCACAGTGTTTTTTTTAGAACTCTGTAACATACAGCGAACCGCTCTGCAATCGTAACGCATACAATAAACATTGTTGTCATGATGTAATAATTATGTCCAATCTTGTGGATTTAATGGCAAGATTTCTCTTTCTACTTGTCGAATTCAACAAGTTGATATGACAGATCTCATTTAGGGAAGTTTATTTGAAGGTTTAATATTGAAATACTTGTTCTATATGTGTTGGTGATCTTTTTCGTTTTCTTCAAAGTTATACAATCTGTACCCTTTTTTGTGCCTTTTTCGGACATAAGCCCTCTCTTACTTTGTCAAGTAAGTGGAATATTCATGTATATGCCTATGAAATAAAACACCTATGAAATATATAAGTCTTAAAGCAATATTGGTGTCCAAATCCCAGATTAACAGTGTCTAGTATTCTCTTGCTGCCAGACAAAGACCATAAGGGCTCGGCCACTTCCCTTTATTAACCGTTGCCGTGACCATCTCTTGTTGTCGTTGCACCATTATCCTCATCAGAGGCTGATAATACACTGCCTTGTCCGTCCCAAATCTTCTTCCTGTTTAATACTCCAGTCATTGATTACTCCGATATCTGTCTGAGAATACCACAGGTTTAACGCTTCACCCCAGGGCCTGGAAGCGGGCTGTAAATTCATTCATTGCCCACCGGATGGCGGACTAAGATTGATTCTAGTTGTGGTGTCTGCGATGGTATGGTGGGTGCCATTGGTGGGGGATTACCCGGGTTAATGATGGGTTGGTTTATCTGGCTGATGACCAGACTGAGTATTACCTTATTACCGTATTCACCGTGCCTGCGTCTTACCATCACAGTAATCATAGACCACAAGCCCGAGTCACCAGACACTGCCGCCTGTATCTTCACCATCTGATCTATGTTAGCTAGCCCCAAAGTCCTTAGACTGGTGGAAGTGTACCATTAGTTAATGTCCTCAACATCTACCTGGTTGGGATTCAGAGCTAAAGTTTTCATGTCAAGAAGTATGGCTGAAGAATTGCCAATGTGGCGGAAAGCCATAAGTATTCATTTGTTCATGTCAAGAAGTGGCACGTGTAACTTTGCATTTAGGCTTGGAATGCATGCAGTCTCTTACTGTTGTCTCGAATGTTGCATGGCTAGGCTCACAGAACAGTCAACTTCAAGGCTGTCTCCTGGGTCATTCCATGTAGTTTGTGGTGTAATGGCTGTTGTCACAGTGAAAATCCCCATTGTACGTGTGTGTGTTAATTTTTATTACATTTCCTTCAGAGCTGAATTGTCATGCCCCATTGTGACATTCCTGTACCATACAAGTGCAAAGTTTGTCAGTTTCTTTCTTATAGGTCAAAGATTATTTACTGTAATTCTTCAACCTTTTCACATTGCAAGGTGTTTATTCAAGCATATTTTTAGGGCATTAGGAGGTATACAGTGATAAAATGATACTTTTTGTGAAGCTCTGAAATTGGCCAATCCAAGCAATGTAGTTTTGTCTCCAATATCAAATTGAAAAGCTGCATAAATTACCGGTTGTTTTTTCATATGCAAAAATGTTGAGGAATTAGTTTACTCACTGAACACTCTGGTTTGCTCCACCCATAAAAATGGCTGCCAGTCTGTAGACCACAACAATTTTTTGAGCATTACGTTCAACAAAAATAAAGTAAAAAATAAATCATAAAGGAGGTCTCCACCACGAACTGTAAAGTTCTTATGTACTATGGCTGGTCTCCACCACGAACTGTAAAGTTCTTATGTACTATGGCTGGTCTCCACCATGAACTGCAAAATTCTTATGTTCTTTGGCTGGTTTCCACCACGAACTGCAAAATTCTTATGTACTATGGCTGGTCTCCACCATGAACTGCAAAATTCTTATGTACTATGGCTGGTCTCCACCACGAACTGCAAAATTCTTATGTACTATGGCTGGTCTCCACCACAAACTGCAAAACTCTTATGTACTATGGCAAGAAATATTATTTAAGTGAATGTTTGGTGATAAAAAAGGAATGTGATTTTAACATTTTTCGATAAATTGCTAAAAACTAGTAAGTGAAAATATTTATTGTTACTTCACACATGTGTAGTTCTCATATTTAGCTTTTTAGCTAATTTAGTTGAACAGAACAGCTTTAGATCAAAAACAAAATCAAATACATGAAGATCTTGAGAAAGGCATTTATTTACATGTATTAATAAATGTCGTAAAATATTGCTGTTTACTAGAATTTATTGTCATTTAATAAGCCCATAAAAACGGAGTGTAGTTCATCCGCGAACCGCATTTCCCCTATGTAATTAGATGGAAATAAGAATTGTTGGCGCCCACCAGGGTGTTACCAGTGTCAGAGTAACCTAGGATGTGAAGAGATACAATACTGTATCACTATTATGTTAGAAAGTCAGCAGTCATGCTAGCTAATATTAATTGAGAAATAAATGACTGGTTAGTCTTAACAAGAGACTATTGGATTTCAATTTAGGGCTCCGGAAAGTCGGATCATCTCCATCATGCGTAGTTCTGATAATGACATATGTTCCTCGAGCTGAACCCATTTATTAACGTCGCCGTGGTTTCTGATCAAGAGGAATTGGTAAGTGATGATAATTCCCCGACAGTAGACTCGACATGTAGCAGGTTTTAGGTGGTTCAAGATGATTGTGCTGGTGGGACACCAGGGATTGATGCACTTCTGCACCCAAACAATGCCTCAGTTGCTCTCTTGAGGGGTTCGCTGTCCTTTGTCCCTCGGTAAGAGGCCCGTCAGTTCAAGTAGCTCTCAGGTCGCTTAAATTGGCACCCATGGCAGTTTCACCTAAATTGAACTATTGTGCCGTGAACCGAGCTTTCTTCTGATTACAAAGATGGTGTAGGAGCTGATTGGAGGTGAATTCAGTGCCTGTGCTTGATCAGTCCACTTATACGCAGACCACGGCTCGCCAGATTAAAGTCTACTTGTGTCTTAATTGAAGCTAATGAGATCATTTATTGTGAAGACGCACCTGATTGGACGCCTGGCTGATTAGACATGAGAAGGGCTGTGCTCGTCAAGATGTGATCGGAATTCATCGTCTTAACTTCACTCTACTGTTTTACTGTATTTTCCTGAAGTAACTCAGCTTTTCTTGGATTTGGGGTGAAACTACATTTATTTGTAGTTTTATACATTTATACTTTCCAAATGTACTTTTCAGATTGATGATTGACGTTTAAGAAGACTACATTGACTAAAATTTCCTGTTTAATGATTACTTGAAGAAACATGTCAGGTTTTTGTGAATGTTGGTTATGCCTTTGATCATTTCAATATATTTGTAATGTTTGCAGTAGTTTGTTACCTATATGTATGCAATCTTAATGGAGCCTCATTGGTCTTGTGGTTAGTGTGCTAGCACAATGACCCAGAAGCCTCCCACTAATGCAATCACTATGAGTTCTTGTCCAGTTCATGCAAACTTCCTCTCCGTTCATACATGGGAAGGTCTGGCAGCAGCTCGGGGATGGTTCCTGAGGGCTCTGCCCGGTTACCTCTCATTATAATGCTAGCCACCCTTGTATAAGTAAAATATTCTCGATTAGGGTGTAAACCTTCAATTACCTGGATGTATAAGCTTGTAACCAAAAATACAATGTACAGGCGTTACTTATGTCATTCACTGAGCATTGGCCTCATCATCTAGCTGCAGGGAAAGTAAGATAAAAGTAATTGCTGTTGTGTAAGTGAAGTATTCTTAAGTACGACGTACATGTAAAACACCTATCGAAATAAATAAATAAACATATAGGAGATGTTGATTTTCCGTCATTGATGCTCTGTGTGTTTATATTTTTACTGTAAATTACAAAATTCATGATTTTATTACTTACAGTGTGATGTGTTATTGAACTGAAGTTTTGCATTATTGTGTCTCTTACAGACAAGCTCTTATGACTGTCTTGAACTTTATTTATTTATTTATTTATTTGATTGGTGTTTTACACCGTACTCAAGAATATTTCACTTATACGATGGCGACCAGCATTATGGTGTGTGGAAACCGTGCAGAGCCCAGGGGATCTTGAACTTTAAGCAGCTCTTGTATTAGAATCACTGTTAAAGTAGATTTCAGGGTAGTAACTCAATAGTACTGCATGTATTGAGCCGAGGTTTTGCATTTTAGGAAGTTGCAGGAAGATTTTCCAACTCTAATCATGACCCTGAGAGTTGGAGTAACTCACCCAAGATTAAAAGATTACTGAAATAATGTTCACAAAAATTCCTGTCTTCTGGTCAGCATTGGGAAAAAAAGGTGATGTGACGTCAGAGTTCCTAGATACCATCAGTATGGCTCATAGAAATCAAATATTTAAATGCCTTTCAATACTCTTCAAAAAATCTAAAAAAAAAAAAAATAAAAAAAAAATAAAAAAAATAAATGAAAGCATTTTTATGCATAGTTCTCAGCTTTAGATATGATGAACTGCACTTTTAGCTTTCTGTTACTTAAACATGTTTAAGGTGTAGGATGAAGAGAATGTGTAAATAGGATGTTCTGTGTCCAGCGACCTATGATGAAATCTAGAACTGAGTTCTGCTAAAGGATCTTCACGTTGAGCTGGTAATGCGTTGACATGATAGATTGTGTTGGGTGGATTTTCAGGATGTGTTTCACTCTGAGCTTGATGCAGGTCTTCTGCTGGAATGTGATCGACAGTTTTCAATATCGATGGTTATCGTCTTAGCGTCGCCCCCTGGTGTGAGTGACTGCAGACGCAATCGGCGTTTCCACAACAGACCAGATGTTTTGGGCTGGCCGATATAATCACATGACAGTTCGATGGCCTGAGCTGATGTTGCCGTTGTAACTTACCAGCCCATGATAAGGCGCATGGTGTTCGCAACCGGCGCCACACTGGTTCTTGTCAGTGGTAATTGCTACGCGATTTATTTTCGCCTGAACGACACGAGACGACAAGTATAGGACATGGATCCCCCATTATTCTGGGGATAATCTGGAGAAGGCCAATGCGCCTGATGAAGAAGAGTGAACTGCTCACCCCGTCATGATTTCACACATGGGAAGTCCGTGCTCATCTGTTCGTTATTGTGAGCTGTGTCATCTTGGGATCAAGTCTGTCTCCGGCTGGCGTCATGTAATGCAAATATTCTTGAGTACGTCATAAGACACCACTTAAAACATTAAATTAAAATATTCAATAATATTCTAATAATATAAAACACGAGGAATACCTTTTTTAGCTTTAGAAGAGTGTAAGGATTCAGGTTGCTGTGTGTTGTACATTTACCTTGTAGCTGTATTGATATAAACACATGTAAAATTGCCTGCATACCTGAAATGTGCCGCATTCTCAGATGCTTTATGCCACTGGATCTGTCTGACATGGTAATTTTCAGGCATGCACTTTTACATTTTTTACCATTTTCATTCTATTTCACCCTTGATTATGTGTGTGAAATTATTAAAGTTAAAGCATCCGGCCAGCTTAAATGTTGCAAAATTCATGGACGGCTCGTACAGTGTGACAGTATGTCGGTATTATAAAATAGATCTGCTTAAACATGCATGTAAATGAGCTAGTACAGTGTGACAGTATGTCAGTATTATAAAATAGCTCTGCTTAAACATGCATGTAAATGAGCTGTTACAGTGTGACAGTATGTCAGTATTATAAAATAGCTCTGCTTAAACATGCATGTAAATAAGCTGGTACAGTGTGACAGTATGTCAGTATTATAAAATAGATCTGCTTAAACATGCATGTAAATGAGCTGGTACAGTGTGACAGTATGTCAGTATTATAAAATAGCTCTGCTTAAACATGCATGTAAATGAGCTAGTACAGTGTGACAGTATGTCAGTATTATAAAATAGCTCTGCTTAAACATGCATGTAAATGAGCTGTTACAGTGTGACAGTATGTCAGTATTATAAAATAGCTCTGCTTAAACATGCATGTAAATAAGCTGGTACAGTGTGACAGTATGTCAGTATTATAAAATAGATCTGCTTAAACATGCATGTAAATAAGCTAGTACAGTGTGACAGTATGTCGGTATTATGAAATAGATCTGCTTAAACATGCATGTAAATAAGCTGGTACAGTGTGACAGTATGTCAGTATTATAAAATAGATCTGCTTGAACATGCATGTAAATAAGCTGGTACAGTGTGACAGTATGTCGGTATTATAAAATAGCTCTGCTTAAACATGCATGTAAATGAGCTGGTACAGTGTGACAGTATGTCGGTATTATAAAATAGCTCTGCTTAAACATGCATGTAAATGAGCTGTTACAGTGTGACAGTATGTCGGTATTATAAAATAGCTCTGCTTAAACATGCATGTGAATGAGCTGGTACAGTGTGACAGTATGTCAGTATTATAAATGCATGTAAATGTGGTCTGCCATCAAATATTAAGTAATAAATTCTTTGATATGGAATTATACAACAATTCAAAGAAGTAAACCTACACTAGGTAATTTAGTATATATTTTGTTTCTAAACCTGAAAATGTTTTACCATAATTCTTCAACCTGTTCGCATTCAAGCATATTCTGAAAACAATATTGGGTGTAGACTGACAAAATTATACTTTTTGTGAAGCCCTAAAATTGGCCAGTCCAATCAACGTAGTTTTGTCTTTAAAATCAAATTAGAAAGGTGCATAAATTGGACAGAAATTTGCTTTTTCATATGCAAAACCCCTGAGGTATTAGGGTATTTTGGCATTTTTATTTATTGTACAAGACAAAAAAAACGTGCGTTTTTTTTTTTTAATTTACCTTCTGTAGGTGAAGTTGATTATGGCACTATAAGTAAAGGCCAGCCGAAGATTTAGCTTGCATTTCCTTGCATAGGTTTGTTTCAGTAAATCATGACCAGTGATTGGCTGTGTCTGTCAAAACGAAGCAGTTAACAATCAAACGACACACGTAGAACATTAACAACTGTTTTCAGGCTTATTAAACATCACTGTGTGCAAGAACACCTGCCCTTCTACAATTGTAAATGGATGAAGTGCGCAGTACTACATGTATAGGTGATGGCTAGTGTTAGTGAGCAGCTGATGAACAGCCGCATAGAGAAGACGGATTAATCTGGATATACATAGTCATAATGAAAGTCTCCAACTTTTTATACGGATATATATCTATCATACGATTCAGGAATGTTTCCGTTAATTAATTCCTCCCATAAATGAAAAAGTGCACTAGATGATCGCCATGACGACCAAAGTCATATATTGGCACTCAAATTGTCTGGGATCTGCTGACTTTTGGAATATTCCTTAGCTTTCTGCGTGGGTTAGATTCATCATCCTGTCCGTATGGACGTTGCATAGCGTTTCTTCACCACTAGGGCGAGGACGGAGGAGCTAGCTTTCTTGTGAGCATTCATCTGCTTCTCTAGACTACATGTTAATCCTGGTACGTGTACATCTTTAAATTAAAGGGGCGTAAATGAGAGTTTGGTGTGTGAAATAGATTAATGCATTTATTCTTTTTATGAAGGTGAAAGGTCGGGATTTTCTTTAATGATGAATTTGAAAAATCTCTCTGTTAGATATCACTTTTGTTGTTACACTTTGATATTGAACATCCACACACCATGATGTCAAAAAAGAAACGTTTAATCGTTTAGTTTTATGATATTCCAATCCGAGCTCAGCGGGATGATGTCGTGATGCAAGCTTAGTCAACTTTAACGTTCTTCCCTACATCATACATCATGACATTCCAATCCGAGCTCAGTGGGATGATGTCGTGATGCAAACTTAGTCAACTTTAACGTTCTTCCCTACATCATACATCATGACATTCCAATCGGAGCTCAGCGGGATGATGTCGTGATGCAAACTTAGTCAACTTTAACGTTCTTCCCTACATCATACATCATGACATTCCAATCCGAGCTCAGCGGGATGATGTCGTGATGCAAACTTAGTCAACTTTAACGTTCTTCCCTACATCATAAATCATGACATTCCAATCCGAGCTCAGCGGGATGATGTCGTGATGCAAGCTTAGTCAACTTTAACGTTCTTCCCTACATCATAAATCATGACATTCCAATCCGAGCTCAGCGGGATGATGTCGTGATGCAAGCTTAGTCAACTTTAACGTTCTTCCCTACATCATAAATCATGACATTCCAATCCGAGCTCAGCGGGATGATGTCGTGATGCAAGCTTAGTCAACTTTAACGTTCTTCCCTACATCATACATCATGACATTCCAATCCGAGCTCAGCGGGATGATGTCGTGATGCAAGCTTAGTCAACTTTAACGTTCTTCCCTACATCATAAATCATGACATTCCAATCCGAGCTCAGCGGGATGATGTCGTGATGCAAGCTTAGTCAACTTTAACGTTCTTCCCTACATCATAAATCATGACATTCCAATCCGAGCTCAGCGGGATGATGTCGTGATGCAAGCTTAGTCAACTTTAACGTTCTTCCCTACATCATAAATCATGACATTCCAATCCGAGCTCAGCGGGATGATGTCGTGATGCAAGCTTAGTCAACTTTAACGTTCTTCCCTACATCATAAATCATGACATTCCAATCCGAGCTCAGCGGGATGATGTCGTGATGCAAGCTTAGTCAACTTTAACGTTCTTCCCTACATCATAAATCATGACATTCCAATCCGAGCTCAGCGGGATGATGTCGTGATGCAAGCTTAGTCAACTTTAACGTTCTTCCCTACATCATAAATCATGACATTCCAATCCGAGCTCAGCGGGATGATGTCGTGATGCAAACTTAGTCAACTTTAACATTCTTCCCTACATCATACATCATGACATTCCAATCCGAGCTCAGCGGGATGATGTCGTGATGCAAGCTTAGTCAACTTTAACGTTCTTCCCTACATCATAAATCATGACATTCCAATCCGAGCTCAGCGGGATGATGTCATGATGCAAGCTTAGTCAACTTTAACGTTCTTCCCTACATCATAAATCATGACATTCCAATCCGAGCTCAGCGGGATGATGTCGTGATGCAAGCTTAGTCAACTTTAACGTTCTTCCCTACATCATAAATCATGACATTCCAATCCGAGCTCAGCGGGATGATGTCGTGATGCAAACTTAGTCAACTTTAACGTTCTTCCCTGCATCATACATCAAGACACGTCGTCATACAAGAAGTCACTCACGACGTCACGCTGTACACCTGTCTGTGAAGGCCTGCAGTGAAAACATTCAATATGAAAACATTTGAATACATAAAATCATCATATTATCAAAATATAACTAATAAATAGAATATTGCACAGTGAGAGTCAGATACCAAAAATATTGTTGTCCTGATGAGTATAAATGATTACCCACCCAATGCTTCGCGTCTCCTGGGTTCTCATCTCCACTTCCCGTTGGAGCAATATTTATGATATTTAACTTTCATTATGGAATATCCTCCATATATTACATGTACACTAACTAGCCATAAATTTTGTCCATGACTAACATGCCCAGTTTTCCTGTTTCTGGGTGTTCTCTTAAGTTTAGAAAGGTGTTCTGAAGTTTTCTTGGAACATGGGATGATTTTCTTTTGGAAAATTTCAGTTTCAACACCTAAAATAATACTGGTATTTTGTGACATTTTATATTTCTTTTCAAAAATGCTTTTGTATGGGTGAAATTTTAGGGTAGTATATACATATATATATATATATATATATATATATATATATACAGGAGGCCAACTTGTGAGTTCAGCAGATGCCAGTGAAACAATCATGGGATAGAGATGTGGCCATTAAACACAGCCTTTCTGAAGGACATTATGGAAAAAAATGAAAGAACACATTTGTCTTTCTGATGGCAAACTCGGGTCCTCATAAACTGTGTGAAGTGTTGGTTATCATAGGTGTGTATGTTTAGGCTGCTCTCATTTTAATTGTTGTTTTTACGGGCAAAATAAACTCGAAATTTTGTTTTCAGTATCCAAAGAGTGTGTAAAAATAAAATCTTGAAAATCGTCTAATTTGTGGAAAATGTTGACTAAGCTGAAAACTTGTCCAGTTGAAGACGTATTTGTACAGTCAGAAAGGCCAGAAGAACAGAAAAATCATAAAAACATGGAGATCAGACAGAATGAAAAAGTGGATTTTCAGCTCTATTTTTATGCCAATTTGGATTCTTTTAGAGTTGTTTCACCAGTAAAACATAAAAACAAAACAGGTTATGCCTTAAGGCTTGAAACACTAGACCAATTGTATGTACAGAATGGATGAAATATTCCACACATACATGTAGAGAAAATTGATACGGCCATGATGTTGTCAATTTTAACAAATCCATTATAAGTTACGTATTTTATGCGAGGAGGTACTTGTTCCATCGTGATGTCATGCAGACCCTGCTATGTCATCTAAACTTAGAACGTCATAGGGTTTAGGAGTGACGTGACATCGTGTTTCCCTTTTTTCCTACATGATGATAAGAATTCTTGATTAAAACGTGATTTATAGAGTTACCACCATGTAGGATCCCATGGCATGCACTCGCCCTGCTACTAAAAGTCACAGTATATGTACACAGTATATGTACACACACCTAGTGACTCCTCCTAATCGTATTGCTGAAAAATTGCCAAATATGACATTAAATCCCAAGTATAGGACATTAAATCCCAAGCATATGACATTAAATCCTAAGCATACGACATTAAACACGACTTTAAATCCCAAGCATATGACATTAAATCCCAAGTATACAGCATTAAATCCCAAGCATAGGACATTAAATCCCAAGCATACGGCATTAAATATGACATTAAATCCCAAGTATAGGACATTAAATCCCAAGCATACAGCATTAAATATGACATTAAATCCCAAGCATATGACATTAAATCCCAAGCATAGGACATTAAATCCCAAGCATATGACATTAAATACAACATTAAATCCCAAGCATAGGACATTAAATCCCAAGCATACGACATTAAACACCACATGAAAACCCAAGCATATGACATTAAATCCCAAGCATACGTGTCCATACACGTAAAACCCCAGGCATACACTCAGAGAGTTGCAAAAGCGGTTAAAAAATCTTTACGCGTAGATTTGTTTCTGCCTGTTCTCCCAAATATCCAAGGTAACGTATTATCTATCTCAACCTTTTCCTTTGACATTTTGTACAAAAAGCATTTCACAAAAGTTGTTTGATTTCAAGGAACATTTGGTTCAAAACCTCTGATATTGTTCTTTGATATCTTTTTCTAGGCTGGATAGAATTGTCACGGCTATGTCAATAATGGCCTGTTTCAAGTCGATGGATCCTGCGTGTCATGAGGGAGGAATTACAATAGCCTGAAGTATATCATGACATGTCAAAATGCTTCTTGGAACGGAATTTAGTGCCAGTCTTTTTTATCTTAGGGAAAACCTTTTTACAAATCTCTCCAAGTTGAGAAAACTGGTAGATGTTCACTTGATACCAACTGGTCTGACACAAGTTTACAGATGGGGAAAATTTCCCTGCTAAGAAGTGGCAGCTCAGGGGGCATCTTCATGGAATAAGAGGGCTGGCGATACCCCCAACCCCATCAGGCTGCCATCCTGTACCCAGGGGTGATATTGTCGCCCCTTTACCAAGGACCACTCCATGCATCTCGCTGTCTGTCAGTTTAGGAGGTGGGAATTAGAACTGGAAAGATTCATTGCTCTTTTTACCGACAAACCGAATTGAGGCGTCAAGAAGTAGATGTCACATGGGCAACCTGTCAGTTGTGATTTATTCAAGGGTGGTCTGGTCGCAAACATCGATCTCAACCATTTACAGTTATCCTCTTTTGAGAGGAAAAAAAAAATGAAGAGAAATTTCTCTTGCATTATGTGCTTTTAGCCAGGTTGTGCTAAGTCTCAGATTAGCCTGTCATAAGCCTATAGAAGGTAAGTCAGTAATCAATATCTCGTATCGCTCTTTATCTATGTCAGCCTCATTCTTTATCAGCTTAGTTCGTTCTTGACACGCAGATCTCCAAGCCGCTTTTTTTTTTTTATTGTCGCTAATTACATGGATTTAAAGAAGATTGATTTCATTGGCTGATGCTGTATATAAAGATATTAGGTGATTTCTTGTGAAAGTTTTATAAAGTAGACAAAACTTTTGGGGGAAATAGCTGAAAGTATTTGTGGCATTTTATGAAAGCACGATAATTATGTCAAGGTTTTTGGGAGTATTGATCATTGTATGATGCTTTTGGATGGAGTTGGGCCGAGATAACCAAGGCAGTGTAGAATTTGATTTTCACTTATACGACGGCGGCCAACATTATCGTGGGTGGAAAGCGGGGAGAGCCCGGGGGAAACCCACAACCATCCGCAGGTTGCTGACAGGCCTTCCCACGTACCAATGTAGAATTTGCCCTTGGTTGTTTCTTCCATCGGCACAAATGTATCTACATGCATGACAGTACCCAAAACGTATCTTGTCACTGGGCAGAATCTAACCTTCGATCTACAACTTCCATGAACCCCAGCCTTCCAAAACCCAAAGCTAATGCCCCTTATATAAACATTCTTTTAGATATTCTATGGGGAGACTATGTAACCGACTCCCTATACATGTTAAAAAATCAGAGTGATTTCTAAAAGAAAAAAAAATGAAAGTGTTTATTTTGTCAAAATACTTGTATGCCTGTGTTGATTAAGTGTAGAATTTTCCGTGATGTATAACATTGTATACATATGTAATGTACTACAGTATATATATGATCTTATATCATGGTCATCTGTACTTCATATATGGTACCTAACTGGCACATGTTCCAAACTTACTGTGTGCATGAGGGTCTCAAGGAAGCTTGGCCTTGTAACTAATTAAACTCATTCAGAAAATAAAGTATTGTTATTATAGAATAATTATGTCACTGCCTTACCTGTCACCCCGCCACCTGTCACCCCACCACCTTTCACACCACTACCTGTCACCCCACCACCTGTCACACCACCACCTGTCACACCACTACCTGTCACACCACTGCCACCTGTCACCCCACTGTCACCTGTTACACTGCCATCTGTCACACCACTACCTATCACACCACCACCTGTCACTCCACCATCTGTCACTCCACCATCTGTCGCCTGTCACTCTGCCATCTGTCACACCACTTCCTATCACCCCCCACCTGTCACACCACTACCTGTCACACTGCCACCTGTCACACCGCCACCTGTCGTACCTTCGCCTGTCACACCGCCACCTGTCACATCACCACCTGTAACACCACCGCCTGTCACACCATCACCCTTATTAGGCCACACCAATTTGAATTGATTTTTTGTTCAGTGTCTGAAGAGGGTATGAAAATAAAACTGAAAAATCATTTAATTTGAAGGAAATGTGGACTTTCACAGCAATTGTTCATGTTAAAGACTCATTTAAGTGATCGGAAAGCCATGTAAGACAGGAAGATCAGACAAAATAAACAGGTGGATTTTCAAGTTCATTTCTTTTTCAATGTTTAAGGTGAATCTCATCTGGGAAATACAAAATAGAATTGATGTCACCTTATCAAGAAAAAAAAGTCAGGATTTTTTGCAGAATTGAACTCATGCCCTTCTCCTACCAGAGAAACAGGGGCTGTATCCTTCGCCCACAACTGAACAACGTCCACTTTTATGACGTGGATGAGTAGAGACAGGAGATGGAAGGAGTTTGTCACTGTGAAATGCGCAGAGCAGTGTATTGCCAATCTTGGAATCTTCCGCTCTCCTGAACATGAAGTGGCTGTTTTATCGAGGCGAGGCAGGTTCTATTGGTTTCACTCTTCAGCTGGCAGAATTTGGCCCACAGGCTGATAGAGTACGCGGTTAGCTTAGCTTTGCTGGTGATTTCTGTGGCTTTCAGGAAGACAAATGACGCAGTGTATGGGGTATATATGGCCAGAAGAAGACAGGACGGCTACCCTGTTCTAGTTCCCTCTCTGTTTAGGATACTGCTATGGTGCTTGTTTTTTTTATAGAGTAATAAAATAATTCTGTATGTTCAGATATTATGTCTTTGTGTAAAACACGAAGGCGGGACAGACATGCATCAAGTAGTTCACCGAAGAACGATACAAAATTGTATCACATGTTTTTTTATATGGATATAGGCTTTTGACATATATTTTAAGTGTAAGTCCACCTACATTGGTTACTGGGCCTTTGTTAGCTCAGGTGTATAATGCGTCTTTCTTGCCTGCATGTGATCAGCAACTTGTCAGTGAAGTAGTGTGTTGAAATTGTGGGCTTGTACATGTTTTATATCAAACAACTTAGGTCGTATATCGCAATTCCTTAAGAGGCTAGTCTAGAACTTGTTAGAAATTGTGTTTTTTTCATAATTGTTCTGCAGTAAAAAAACCTGTGTGGAAGAGTTCATCAGTAACTTGTCAAAGGTAGGTGGTTTTTAGACACTCTGGCTTCCTATTTACAGCCTTAGCATTAACCACCATCATACATAAGTTATGAATTCTTGAGTATAAACATAAAACAACAATAAAAAAATAGAAAATAGCCAAATCTATTTGAATGTTACCTATTTTGAGCTGGGAGTTATCATGGATGGTTGGTTGTTCACAAATCCGTGGGGCAAAATTGGACCTGCTCTTTTGTCTCAGTTAATCACCTCATTTGTGTCCCCCAGCAGTCCTCCTCAGATGTCTTTGAAAAGGTCGTCGTTGTGATCAGTCTGTCTTAGTTTACGAGAAACCTTGAGCATTGTCTTTCAATACCTTGTGGAAAAATGCGTGTCTTTAAAGCAGACCCCTTTTTTCTACCTGGTAGTAGAGGCATAAAATGAGGAACAGGTGTTGGGCAGGTCGTTAAATTGAAAGAGACTATATATTTATTGACTGGTGACTGGAACCATGGATATATGTGCTTGAAGAAGGTGTTTTTTTGAACATCGCATACAGGGTTTTGGGTTTTAGCAGTTGATAGCCTGTTCTGATGTCTTGTTGACCTGAACACACATTTGGCATTTTCATGTAAGATCCAGGATTTTTTTTTTAAAGATCTTTATACAGATTCTGAAAATACATGCACATAAAAATGTTAGAATTCCAATATGTGCCGTTTAGTATGCACAGACATGATATTGAAGTTTGGCATAGATGGTTATATTTTTCACTTTAATAGTTTTGGCTGGAAACCTGTTATTTTTGTTGTGCGGATGTCAGTTGCATATTTACAAGTACACATCAATAATACATCTACATTAATACGTTAAGTTCCATAAAATGTTAAAAACGTCTTTGTGCTGTTTGTGATATTCCCTTGAAATTACCCACCTGACATTACAACTATCAGATAAACCAGTGACCTCACGCACCCAGTATACTTTGTTCAGTTAGGAGGGTGGGGCTTAATTCACATAAATTGTTGTTCTCCTTATTCTTATCTGTACTCCTCAATGTTACTGGTGTTCAGTGCAAATAACTTCAGCAAAATTATTTTATTTGTAGAATAGAGAAATATATATGCTGTTCCATATGTCAGCCTGTGTTCTTATTTAGATCTATGCGTTGTGAGTTCAAGTCCAGCTCATGCTGGCTTCCTCTCCAGCCTTACGTGAGAAGGTTTTCCATCAACCTGTGAAAGGTCGTGGGTTTTCCCCAGGCTCTGCCTGGTTTCCTCCCACCATAATGCTGGCCGCCATCGTATAAGTGAAATATTCTTTTGTAGGGAGTAAAGCACCAATCAAATAAATAAATAAATAAATTTTTAGACCTTTGCTTTATATACAACATGTAATTGATCCATTAGTTACTGTTTAATTGCATGCTCCTCACTTCCAGCCGTAACCATGCATAAACTCTGTGACTTCCTCTCTGGCTAAACGTGAGAAGGTTTTCCAGCAATCTGTGAATCGTCGTGGGTTTCCCCAGACTCAGCCCGGTTTCCTCCCACCATAATTTTGGCCGCCGTGGTATAAGTGAAATATTCTTCAGTACGGCGTAAGACACCAATCTAATAAATAAATAAACTCTGTAACTATTAATACATGCTTTCTTACATATATATTTGATGTCATGGTGTTTATCAGTTGTCTTTCCCTATTTCCTAATATGCATTCTTCTCTTCTTGTCTCTGGGTGAGATATAAAATGATGAAAAGAAAGTTGTTCAGAATTTGCAGGAATTTCTTTCACACTATCCATATTTGTGGTAACTCCTGGCTTCAAAAGCCCAACATAAACCTATCAGTGGAAAGTCGTTTGTCAATAAGAATATCTCAGATGATTCTATGGAAAGATTGTCTAGGTCTGGAAGTGTGTGTACAGAATAACATGTGTAGTGGCATGACCAGGATGTGATACAGATGAGACGGGAGCACAGGGGAACGTGTGTGGGAAGTGGGGTAAACCTCTGCAGGCCTTCACGGCGGAAACATTGTCAAATATAGATGAGAGTCGTTAGCCGATTTAAGCTTACTTCAATAATCTCAGTTGGAAAATTGACATTGTCAAATCTTTGTTGGGTGAGGCAGGGAGCTGGTTTGTAGATTTTAAATGTAGGACTTCTGTGGCAGAGGGGGGTTAGCACGCTCGCTAGCATGGTGCAATGACCCAGGGTCCTCTCACTATTGCGGTCACTGTGAGTTCAAGTCCAGCTCATGCTGGCTATCTTCTCCGGCTGTATGTGGGTTTCCAATGGGTTCTGCCCAGTCTCTCGGGGCCATAATGCAGATCACCATAGTATGAGTGAAATATCCTTGAGTACAGCATAAAACACCAATCAAATAAATAAATAAATAGATTTAAAGTGTTGCATAAATTGTTGCGTTTTGAACACGGCATTCCTGAAATAAAAAACAAGGTTTGGTGGCCTAATGGTTAGAGCATCCATCTCAGCGCGGTGCCAGAGTTCTGGGATCAAACACGGGTTGGGCTATACTGAAGACGTCTAAAATAAATGTACTTGTTACTGCCTTGCTTGGCGCTCAGCGCTGAGAGGTTAGAGCAGTGAAATGGGACTGATTGGCCCAGTGTGAGCATGATGTGACTGAATTGGGTGTCATGTCTGGTGTCTTCGGCATGATACATGATACAGCGGCATTGACTCGTAGGAAGACACCATACATGTACACACACTTAATGACTCCATTGTTAAGTCTCCATTGTTTCACTGAGGCTCAGTAAGTAGGCATGGGCGGGGTATGTTAATTGTCTTGAGAATATTTGATGGGCTTGTGATACCCTGAATACGGAAGTTGTGAGACCTTGGGAACAACTTTGGGTCATACCAAAGTCTTTAAAAATGGTACTTGCTGCTTCCTTGCTTGAAGCTCAGCACTGAGAGGTTATTCAAGGAAACACAACTGGTTGGCCCAATTTCAGTATAATGTGATTGGGTGGGGTGTCATGTATGGTGTCTTTGGCGTAACACTTCAGTGGCGACAGCACTTTAGCACCGTGCCACAAGAAGACACAATATATACACACACACACCCAGTAACACCTTGACCTAATGACACCTCAAAAAAAAACTGTTAAAAACAATTGTTAAGTATGACGATAAACCCCAAGCATATATACATATTTATTTATTTGATGGTTATTTTACACGGCCATACATGCATAACCCAATACTTATTGAGCAAAATGCAGTCTTCATACATTGAACAAACAGTTAATTAGATCGTTGTTAAGAATGCAAAGGACATTTTAAATACTTACTGAGGTTTTTATTTGGCTCTTAATTTTTTAGCATACCTGCACCAATTACAGGTTAAGCTTACATTATGCCCTGGGTATTGGCGACCAGTATCAGTAAAGGGAATCACTGTTAAAAGAGAAGAAAACCTAAAAACACGACACTATAGGCTGAAAAGAGCACATTTTTTTTCTATCTGGTGGTGCCTGCTGCATAATTTTGCAATTTTTCTTCACCATACACCTAAAGCCTGAAAACGGCAAAATCGCTGAGTCCATAGCATCCTCCATCTTTAACACCTTGTAATATATGCTGGGGGTGTGTTGCCTCTCAGCCAATGAGAGTCGCTAAAACTGCCGTCTTGTTTGTGTAAACTCAGAGCCTATGTCAAACATTCTGGTTTCCCGATTGTCAAGTGGAAAACGAACTGTACTTTTCGCTACCATCTGGGAAGAAGAGTTCTACCGGAAATGTACGAACTGCACTTCAGCGGTTTCCAATGGCAATTCTCCTCGTAACACAGAAGGAATAGTCCTTTGGCCAAAATGGAGTTGCCAACAGCAGATTTTGGCACTAACCTTATGTATAATTTATCAACTTGAGGTACATATTAGAATTTTTCTATGGCATTCACCTGCGAGGAAAAGCATACTCTTTTCAATGGTATTTGATTGATATTTAAATTTTCTTCTCCTTTAGGGTAATTGTTAGGGGTGGTATGTCAAAAAGTACTGCATGTATTGAGTTCAGGTTTTGCTAACATGTAAAGCACAATTTAACAAAACAAAACACGGTATGTTTGATCATTTATTTTTTGTGATGTGCATATTAATTACTGTAAATTACTGTACTTAGACTTTCACATGTCTTGTGTGTATTATAATGAATGTTAAAGCAAATGCCTTGTCTCTTGTGAGTTCTTTCTTGCTACCAAATCCTTCTTATTTCTTGTGGACACGGTGTAAAGCTGCATTGGGGGTGGGGGAGGTCGGGTGTCTAAACTTTACAAGCTACAGAGGCAAGGGGCTTTGGTAAGCACAGCTTCATAACTGTTTATTTATTTTGTGGGTTAAATAAAAAACCAATATGTTTTGTCTAAACAAGGAACAAGGTCTTTGCAGAGACATGGACACCCATCTGTAGTGGAAATTCATGTACGTTAATGTTTCAGAAACAAAGACACGAGGTGAAGCATTAAGAGCTGACAAGTTACAATGTGGCTTAACTGTACTGTAATTCATGGTTCCTCTGCTTACGTCAGGAAGCCGTTTTATTGCACTGTGTGTGGCTGGAGGGGAAGGGAGCTAATTGAGCACGGGGCTGGCAGAAAAGACGGGTTTCTCAAGGAGCTCTGAACTTTACAGTCAACTTTTAAAGCCTCCTCTTAGTGCCAGCAGTTCTATGGCCTCCATAATGTCTCACTGCGCACCAATTAGCATCCATTACCCACCAGTAAACCCTCACCCCACGGGACAGGATGTGAACGACAGCGACTAAATTGGACAAACCCTTTGGGTGCACCTAAAGCCCACCTAGGTTTTCTGAGGCCGTGAGATAAGTGCTTAATGGTGAACGGGCCTTCTGCTAGAGGCTTTTTCAGGAATTTGTCTGTTGTCTCGGGTGACCTTCCTATCATGAAGTTTATTGTTCCTTGTTGGTGTATAACTGCAGACTTTTGTTTTCAGTTATCAAGGCTAGCCTGATCCTACTGGGATTTGAAACCTTAATGATTACCTTTCCGTTTGACTCTATGATTCTCTCACTAGAGAGCCAGTTGGCAATCCATTGTATTGTAAAGTTGTTTGTTAGTGTTTTCATTCACTTAGATTAGCTGATGAGGATTAAAATGTTTTGTGCTACTGTATCTCACCTTTGTTTGATATCTAAAAATGGACTCTAAGAAGCCCATGAGGGTTTGAAATGATACTTTTGACGCCAACACCTTAATTTCTCTGATAAGATATTAATCAGACTTTACAGAAAACCCATTAAGTGTCCCTGTAAGTTGGAGGAAACCATCAGATACATGTTAATATGCTTAATTACATAATAACATTTCAGACTGCTTTCGTGGCCTGATTTTTAGAGCATCGGCAGTAAAGTTGGTAGACACGGGGATCAAACCCTGGTTGAGTAATACCAAAGACTTTAGAAATGGTTCTTGCGGCTGCCTCACTTGGTGCTTAGAACTGAGAGGTTAGAGCAAGGAAACAGGACTGATTGGTGGCACGGTGTCAGTATAATGTGACTGGGTGAGGTGTCATGTCTCGTGTCTTTAGCATGATACTTCAGTGTGGCGGAACTTTAAAGGCATACATTCGCCCTGCACAAGAAGACACAGTATAAGTACAGACACCTAGTGACTCTTCGTCATCATATTACTGAAAAATGGTTAAGTACGATGTTAAACCCCAAGCATACATAAAGCATACATACATCATAAAATTGAATAAGGGGAAAGATAAAATACAAGGTAAACTGGTAAGGTAAACCTTAACCAGTAATTAGAGAAATTGTTTTCAAGTTCATGCATCACAAGTTGGGTTAATCGGCTCTGTTATACTCCTCAAAAATATCCATTTCCAATTTCTTTTACCTGTCTAAATTCTTAGCTTCTATGCAAGCCTTGACCATACATTCATTGTGACCTTGGCTGAACAAATACTTGCTTCTCGGGCTTAATTCTGCTTATTATTTATCATGTTACCATTTTGAGTGAAGAGAAACTTGTCCTGAACATAACTCTCCACTATTCACACCACAAATTTAATGAGAGAGCTTGTGGGTTTTTTTTTTTTTTTCGATTTTTTGGTTAGTTTTTTTTTTTTGTTTTTTCTTTAACTTGTGTGTGGCCATTGATTGGCTAAGTCTCCTGCCAGGCTGATTAGGCATCTCTCATCCCTCTTGCCGCTGTTAAACCTCCGAGATTGTGTCACAGGAAAGCGGATAACTGTGATGTAATCATTCTCTGTGTTAATACGCTTCATATAACCCGCGCTTTTTTGGCTCGCTGTTTGGCATGCCTTCTACGTATCCGCTGTAGCACCGGCTGTATTTCCGTCGCAGAATTGTGCCTTTCATTTTTTTCATGGATTGATTACAAGTTTCGAAGACATTACTTGTAACATTTTCTGAATGTGAGCACAATTCTTTTTTTTTTTGCCGTGTCTCAGAAATAACATGATGACGGGCTCAATGTAAGATGTTCCTTCAAAGCGCCAGTTGTGAAATGAAACCTCATGGAGAACGTG